>NC_135218.1:9535435-9835435 GCF_052324685.1 Brachyhypopomus gauderio
CAGATTTTGTATAGTAGAAGTGCTTAAGGCTTTTTAAATTAATTTTAAAAATGTAAATAATTTATCATTTTTTTATATTACACCTCCAGGCAACATTTGTGACCTTTTGAGACTTGCTTTGTTTATGTATTATACACATTGCTGCTAGCATTCCAAGTCCTGTCCCATAGAGAATTTGCAGCCTATAACCTTTGACCTGTGTATTATAATATATAGGTGTAAGACCTAAAGGTTTATATTTTTTATATTATATGCATTATAGACAGTTAGCCCAAATATGTGTTAAAATATTGGATTATGGTTCACTAGGGCCAATTTAAAATAAAATATTATACAGTAATTCATGTTTTGAGAGTTAATTATATTATGCAGATCTGAGTGATGTTCACTAAGTGTTGGTAATGGTCAGAGGCTGATCCACGACACGGTTTCTTGATAAAGTCTCAAAATTAATTATCTACTCACAGTTTTGAGGTCAAATCTTGAACTAGAAACAGCAATAACAAAAATACACACATTAGCAATTATTCTTAAAATAACACAGTGATGTACTTTCTAATTAGGTTTACTAATCCATTATATTCACACAACGCATTAATAAATACTTTTAAATTAGAAACTTCTTTAGAAGTTGTTTAATAGAACCTTTTGCAATTCTGTGATTATATTTGCCCTTTCAAAGACCGTTACACACTTGCTCAATTGCTTGGTAATTAAAGGGGAAAATGTGTTTGCCCTTTCTTCAAACCTATAACATATGATTAATCCTGCTAATGGATTTACTTAAGCCCTTGATATAATCAGTGGACCGTTTAACCATTTAATGTTTCGTATGTTAGCCATGGCAGTTTCAGATCCAAGAGGCCTTAATTACTGGCCTTTCATTCTATGCATTGGGCAGTTTTTTGGTATTCCTGTTTTCTCAATGTCTTTGCTGGTATTTCATCTTAAGATGGTTCGCAATGATCTGAAGCAATTATCACTTCAGAAATACGGCATTAGCTCTAAGCTGTGTCAGACAGGACCAGTTGAAAAGCGGCCCTTTCTTTTAATGACTTTCTCTCGCAGGACGTCCTACTGTAGTGTCGTTTAAAATAGGACGACGTCTTACCAAACAATGAGACAATAGGCCATAGCTAGTTTCATAAATACAGGATAAAGTCAGGATGTTGGTGGTTTATGCACACAATGTGGGCCCCCGTACGTTGACTCCACCCTACCGACTTATAATGCGAAGGAGGTCCTGTCTATATTGCCATGTTCCTTGTCTTTGACTTTAATATTGTTGCTGAGACTTTTTAAAATTCTTTTCAGTATTACACTTAATTCCATACAGACACATTTGCAGTGTGTGAACATAAGTCACTCTCAACCATACTAACCATTAAAAAAATCCATATATATTTATTATGTATTATACTCATGCCTTGTCTTGTGATCTTGTGATCTGCCATTCTCCTGCTGTTAAACAACATCCTGTTTGGAAACATTAGCTCTTCCTATATTGGGTCACTTTTCAGTCTGAACAGTCACACTACAGAGAGACTGTCAATCAGACACTGATGGAGAGAAGCATCCGTTCCTGCCAGGCCAGATGACGTCATAGCTACACTTCCTCACTTTCCTCATTCCCTTCTTCATTCTTTGCCAACTGGTGTTACTTTGCTTAACCTCTCCTTACTGAGTCCATTTTGAATGTCATGTGCTTTTTTGGAGGGCTGGATAAAAACTATTAAAACAGTAAAAACAGGGCGATGCACTCTGATCAAGGATTAGTTGAGATCACGTCTCTTCCCTAAACTGTAACTATTTTAAGCGGTTTTTTTTTACATACGTGACTTCATTGCTTCCTGTCTTTGATCTAGCGCCTTTGTTTGGGGGAGCAGAATTTCCCTCCAGGTCATCTCACAGATGTAAACACCAGCCGCAAAAAGAGATTAAAGAGCCAATGTGGGGAGTGGAAGCCTGGCTACACGTAAGCTGAAAGCTGCTCGCCTTTATACCCCCCCCCCCCCCCCCCCCTCACCAAGCACAAAGCCAGTGTAGCGAAAGCAGATTACTCCCCATTGTTGACACACACGCAGAGAAAAGTCGTTCACATGTCAGATGGTTTGTTAAAGGATTGTCGACACCTAGTCGGGGACACCGACCCAGTAGGTCGTCCGCAAGGTTGGTGCCTGTATGCACAGCAGGGCTCTAGAATAATCCATGTCAGGTATTGATGATGGGTTGGCTGGCCCTCAGGACCACGGCTGCGGGGCTGTGTGACCTTTCCGGCTCGTGGGGCCATCGGTGCGGCCGCTGGCCTTTGAAAGCGGCCTCTGCAGTGGGTAAACGTCTGCTGTACCGCTCTCCCGCCTGTTTGTCGAGCAGATTTAGAGCGTTTGATAAACATGGAAAAGGAGAAGGATTTTTTTTTCTTCATTATCATATTTTTTCAAAAGGAGGCTGGCTCAAATATGAGAGACGCTTACCTGTAATAACTGGTGCACCTGCAGATATAGGCACTCTTCCTTTCTTTGTGTGCAATGCGAACGTTTGTGTTCTTGGCTGTGTGTTTCAAAAGACTAGTATGACCAGGGATCATTATCATCTTTAAACCTCTCTGTCAACCACTTATTTGCCCAACAGGGGATGTGTGGTCCCATGTTAGACTGAAGCTTATTTTCAGACTTCCTACAGGGACTGTGGCTTGTTTATCTGCTAGGTTAGCAACCATGCTCTCCTGTAGTCAGAATCAAAGGACTTGAGAATCTCTGCTTAAAGTCTTGTTGTGTATTTTGATTAATGGAAATATGCATGAGTTGCAATACACATGGGAATATGTATCTTAGGTCTGTTCTTTGCTAAAAAGTGTTCATGCTAGCCCACGGCATAAACAGAACGCATTGTTCTGTGTGGCATTTGTTGCATTATACAACTTGATGGAAGTTTACATGATGCAAAATGGCTTTCCACTACCTAAAGGTACCTCCTATCTATAGGAACAGAGGTGACCAAGTGGATGTTAGAGTCATATAAGCGTGCTGCATCCTTCCCCAGGTTGGTGCCTCACGACGGAGGCTGTGATGTTGATGTCAGTGGGACTCCTTTAATCTTGTGTCCAGCTGGGCGAGGTTGATATAGGCTTGTACAGTATATGGGCGCCTTGCTGCTGTGCCCATCGTTTCAAAGCTGTAAGCATATCCGTCCTGCATCTTGTCTCGTGCACCGCTGTGCACTCTCTCAACCCTTCTGTCACTCTCACACCCATGACCCCCCCCCCCCCCCCCCCCACACACACACACACACACACACACACACGCACGCCTGTAAAAGCTGCTGACTTCTGCCTACTCTCACGAGGCCCATGGGACAGAACGGGCTTCAATCTGCCTCCTTACCGGCGCAATATAATATTGTTTGAGGTCACTAGACTGTTTACCCTTCATAAAAAGTAATGAGAAAAACAATAACCACCTGCCATTCCGTTTACATAACCTTTGAATAGTTCATGAGTGTGTTAATAGAAAGAAGCAATTGTTTACTGTTTCAGTGCAGTTGCCTGTGTGATCCGCATTGCTGTCCATCAGGGGATTAAACAGCAAATGAAGCGGGACAGCCTGCCAGCCAATGAGAGCAGGCCTAATTGTTGTCAAACCAATAAGGGTGTCCTTAATTGCTGGGATAGAGTGAATTGACTTAACTCAGCTTCTAATTAATCTCCAATGTAATGATGCAAGCTGCAGTAAGAACAGAGCGGAGGGTAGGAAAACGTGTTTGTGCGAACGCAGCACCTTCCCCTGAGAATGAGTCACTGCTAAGGTGGAGGAGGGCGCTTTGAAGTGAGATATAAATACAAGAGTCCCATTCTTGCTCACAGAAGAAGAACCCAAGTTCATCTCAAGGGGAGGGAGCAGTCACACTGGAGCCGTGGTCACATGACCACCACATTTACGCAGCCATAAGCTCCTATAGGGCCGCCTTGTTTGCCGCCATTAATTCGGGATTCAGACATCATTCACTTAGAAGCTGGCGCTGTAGCATTGCGCCCCAAAGGCTCCAGTGTTGAACTAACACCTAGAGTGTTTATAGAAATCCAGCTGGACACAACTGAGAATGGGAAGAGCCAATTCGACACTGTAGCTAGGCGCTAATTCCACACAGGGCTTTCTGCTTTGTGCGCCTATCAGCTGTTGTTTTGTAGTTTCTCTCAGATGTGCCTGTCACTCTGTAGGGGAAACAGAAGCTCTTTAACAGACTGCAAAGTGGCACATACACAGGCATGAGAAGTCTCCCTGGTTTTTAAGATGTCTTTCTCTGGCAGGGGTTTTCGCACAGGTGTAGAGGGGCCTTGACGCCCACTGAACAGCACAGCTACAGAGGCGGTGAGAGAATAGCCGGCCAGATTACGCCACACACGATCTAAAGTGCAGATCTGGATGAGACTGGGCTGCTGTTTCAATATTAATATGACCGGAGGGCTGTGCTGATGCAGCGGAGTCCAGCACAAACCTCTCTATGGCACGCAGAGAGGTGTGCACACTTCACTAGTTTGGATTATTCCTTTCTTCCTCTCTTTCTCTCTCTCTCTCTCCCTCCCTCCTTCATTCACTCCAGACTCATGCTTTGCTCCGCTACAATTTGTCTCACACACTGCGCGGTGTTGCGCTGGGTCTGGGAACACTTGGCTTTTGAAGCAGAAGAAGCCCTGGGTGCCGTAATAATGACACTCCACAAATGACAGAGACACGGAATAATGGAGTAATGGAATATTATAAAAGAACAGAATTATCTCCAGTGAGGTGAAGTTGATGATACTGTAATGATGTAGAGCAACAAAACTTTCCAATTTCACAAATGGACCATTTACAGTTTTGTCATTGTGCAAAAAAAAAGGTGCATTTTACCCATAAAATGTGAGAAATTCTGAAGTGTTGTATTCCTTGAAGAAAAAGATTTTTTTTGGATTGTAAGCGCTCACACTACCATGAGTTCTGAAAAAGATACTTATTAGTACAGCAGCAGTTATTCGCAGAGAGAGACTCTCTCTCTCTCTCTCTCTCTCTCTCTCTCTCAGCCTACCACTCCAGAACAAACAATGGAATAATAAGGATTTCAGTCAATTATTAGAAATAGACAACACCTTTAAATGAGTAAGCACTGAACTAGATGGCTGAATTATAAGCAATCAATGTATTTGCATACCTCAAAATGTTACAGTTACCATCCACGAATGCTGTATGTCACATACAGTGTTACATGCTGAAGGTTCCAGAATAACACTGTAGCACTGAAAGTGTCGCAATAATAACAACAACAAATCACCAGCATATGTTATAAGAAATATTGCTTCCTAATACTGAATGTGAGTGGTCATTGTCGTGGTAAATGCAGCCCCTTTAAGGAACAGTTTAAGCTTTTTGTGGACTCTTTCCAGTCCTCTAAAGCCACCTTCTGTCTCTTTGTTTTGGTCTGTACCAGCTGCACCTATGGGAGCGAAACATGGAAATGCGGCCAATCAGAGGGAGAGGAGGGCGGCTCGGGAACCCTACTGGGCTTATTCTGGTGAGTAGACCGTCGGTCTATTATGAAAGGGTGTTTTTTTTCAGGATGGGGTCATTCTAGTTGCTCACTTCCCTTTTTCATATTCCGTTTCCCTCTGTGTGCACTTATATTCTTATTCTCATTGTCTTCTGTCTGAGGGAAAGCGATTTCCTGTCTTTAGAAGTAATTAGTGATTACGTTTTGATTAGTTTTTTTACGTATTGCTGCATTATTTCTACAGATGCTCATTTAGGTGCATTTCTGAACTTTCTATAAAGCATATGCTGTAATATTCTGAATCTGTAGACACAGACCAATACCAGCGAGCAGTATTTTGTACAATAAAGTACAGCATGTGCTAGAGATTTCTGGACTTTTTTTCACAGAGATTTTGAGCACTATAAAAACGGTTCAGTCAACAGCGCAGGGCGACTGGAATCAATCAGCCCCTTAGCAGAAATGCATATTTTCCCCAAAGCCCTCTTGCATTCTGCCAGTTAAGTCGGCCTTCTTCCCTACACAACTCTCCACTTCTTTACTGCCTCTCTGGCACCCGTGTCAGCTGTACGTCATCGTTTATTGCCAATGACAGTTCGTTGCTGGTTTCGCTCTTTAGCTGGGCTGCTGATTGATGTCGTCTCTCCGAGGGACTTCCGACAAACGACGGGCATTTATGCTCACGGGTCCCAGCAGACCTCTGGCAGAGAACATTCTTTTAGTGCTGTGTTTCCCTGCTTTGGGTCGTTCCTGGCAGCCTCCTAAGTGTGTTTACCATGTAGAACAGTGCTAAGTCCCGAGGGTCTTCCTCCATGAGTCTGCTAACTTTGGAAAGGCAATAAGCCACTTTTCAAATGTCATTTCTAACAATGTAATGATCAGTGTGAGTGTATGTAGTTTTTTTTTTTTCTCAACTAAGCGTTTTTCCCCGAGCCTTTTATGTGTAATGACTTCTAAGCAATCCTGAGAGAGTTTGGGATTATATAGCCTTCCCTGAGAAAATGGCAGTTTTTAGATAATTAGCCTCAGAATATCTTACTGTAGTTCCATATTGTTATTTTCTGTTTCAGTTGTCGGTGAATATACTGTATATACTTACTACACCCATCTGCATCAAAACAACATATATCATATATATATTCTATGAACTTTATGAATTCTATGTCTTTAGAGAAGTATTCGTGGTTATTGCTGTGATATTGTAAATTGTAAATGGGGCCTACAACTGGGGCATATTCAAACACTGCTAAAGCAGGTTTTAAACCAGAGCTGGTTATGAGTGATTCTCATGGCTGATTGCACCAACGTGTATCTTTAACACGTATTCAGCAAAGTGAGATCTTTAAAACGCATAATGCATAGTATGTATCTAGCAGATAGGCTGGAATTCTGTTAATGGTCAGAGTGCTAAAGCAGAGAAATTGCAAGCTTTTTAAATGATATTTGGTGTCTGCTCATACCAGCAAACAATGTGAATAGACTCTACCTAGTTTTTTTAAAAGACGCTGTCCAATATCTCTCTTAGTAAAGGCCTTAATGCACCTCTCAAATCCTCTGACATTTGAGGCATCTTAATTGGCAAGTCTTTTTTGTGTGCGCACATGCGCGCCCATGTGTGTGTGTGTGTGTGTGTGTGTGTGTGTGTGTGTGTGTGTGTGTGTGTGTGTGTGTGTGTGTGTGTGTGTGTGTGTTCAAGAGGAGCCAGAAGGTGCTTGTACCTTTCGTGCTCACGCAATCATTTCTTTGCCAGAGGGATTTTGTGGGCTCCTCTGCTCTGTGCTCCAGATCCATTGCTCTGGCATCAGTACAGCAAAGGAAAACAAGGCGAGGACGAAGTAATCAAATGCAGACCTCTGCGAGCTATAAACAAGTGCACGCGCAAACTCTCGACTACAAATGATTAGCAAAGGCGGGATCAGTCAATTACCTGTAATCAGGTTTATTACATTTGCTTTTCAGGCTAATTCCAAAAAAAAATATGGGCTTTTTTGGTGGCAATATTTAGATACATTTCAAACAGACCATGAGTGGCAACAGTGGTTCTCTTTATGCATTCACACATGTGACTCTTTTGGAGACTGTCATTATTGTCAATATTCCAGTCATTATTGACATTATATCATAATTAACATGATATGTAACCTTTCAGTGCGGAGCATGTTCAGATGGTGTGATCAGTAGTGTCCTGTGCTGGATATCAGTGGGTGACGTTTTGAAATCACAGCCTTGGCTCTGAGGTAGTTGTGTTTGAGCCGTGACTGAGACTGATAACGTCGCCAGGAGGGAATGCTATTCTCTAAATTCCTGTTATTTCTCATCTCTCTTTCTCACTCTTGTTCACCACACACAAAACACGTACACATGTTCCTGGACCCCCCGTAGTCTCCGAGCTCCTCCTTTTTTTATCATTCTCTCCTTCTGTGCCTATAATGTGTACTTTGATTTTAACTCAAATTGAGATGGCTTGGTCTCTGTTGGAGCGCTGTCCAATATCTCATCTTAACTATGACTCCGTCAACCAATTTGAGAACAATACTTTTGTTTTTTAAATGATAATCACATGTGAACAACAGCGCTGAGAATAGTGGTAAGTCAGCCACATCTAAATAATGTAAAAAAAAAGTTATTTGCATAATTTAAATGTAGACAAGCAGAAAAAGAGGGCATATACTAGGAAGAGGGGCTACGAATCCCCCAATTGACTACAGTCATAAACCAGCAATTAAGTTAGCCAGGATTTCTTAAAGGGGACAAATAATATTGCACGCTGCAGGGTGTCCGCCCCGGAGAGTTTGCCCATGCATCATTATGCATATTTTTCTCTCATAGTCTACCTCATTTTCTCGTTTTCTTCTTCCTCTTCCTCTTTCTTCTCTCTCTGTGTACTTCAGCAGATTTCACTTTGATTTAAAAACAAACTGTTGGTGTCTGACAGCACTCTGTAATTGCAGTATGACGTTATTTTAAAAGCTTTGCTATGCTGTCATTTGCAAGGATATAGCTACAGTAAAAAATGTATCAAGGTGACTTCCAAGTCAGGTTTAGTAACGGCCTAATACCATAGGGGGAATAATTCCATAAAATGTGCTCTGCTCTCTGAATTGATGTCTATGGTGAGATTATGTTGGTGTTCTCAGATACGTGAAGTACATGGTTGAGCGGGAACACCTTGTTAGGGCTTATTAAGATCAGATCAGCATTGTTCTCCCAAATTGGCTGATTTTTCAGTGTCCTTGGCAACCTTTTTGATTGATTGGTCAAGATGGCCAGCCAAGTTGGTTATGCAGAGAGACCCTCTTATAATTTGCAATGATGAATTGCTCAGGCAAGAACCAATTTGTGAGAGGCATCAAACCCCTACATCATCCTCTTGCTCTTTATGACAAAACATGTACCCTTCCTGGAACCACAGATTCAATAAAAACCCCAAAGAGTTAGGCACTTATGGATTGAGCTCAGATATTATATATTGGTGGATGGTGATGGGAGATTGAATGCAGATGTCTGGTCTACAAAAGGGTCGCTAGTTGTTAATTATAAAAAGGTAATCATGAATGAAAAGGTTAAGGTTGATAATGATAGAATTTGCATGAGTAATTTAATCATCCGATGGATTATTACTTTACTTCCTTTAAGTAAGTGTGTAGATAGAGTGGGTGGTACCTGCTGATGGCACAAATGCTCTGAATATGATGCTGCAAATCTGTTGTGTTTTGTGGACGTTTCAGTGGGAGGAGCAGGAAAACACAATCTGAGCCATTCTCACGTTTGTGTGCGTGTGAGGTTATTTAGAGTCTCATTAGTGATGGCCAAACCCCAACCATCTTTAATGCAGCCCTGCCCCACCCAGCCAAACTGAACAGGCCTCTGTCACAGCTGCTCGAACATTAGTACCACATAAATGATGTCAACATACCTACTTTGCATTTACTGTTCTTAAACCACAATGGCAATCTCTGTCTGTGGCTCTGATTAAACATATTAGCATTCATGAAGTAACATTTAAAAACCTGCAATTAAAGTCAGCAATGCTTGCTGGCCAGGTCTGTTAAGCATTTGAATGTTTTGAAAAACGTGGCTTTCAGTGAGGAGAGGTTTTGTTTGGTAAAAGTTTCCAACCCCACCCATAGCATAGTCTGGACGTGGAGCCTGTGATTGTGTCTGGGAGGAAAAGGATGTGGAGTTAATGGTGGGTTGGACTGTGGAACATGGATCTATATGCTAGACCTATCAAGCTAGCATACAATATGCATAAAAAACTGACCTATTAAACAGAAATGTTTTTATAAAACATAAATTACTTTGTGCATTGTCTGCTGAGTTATTATACTACAGCACATCCACATTGTAAAATGAGATGGTAATCTGATCACAGCACCCGTGGAGGTATGGCCTAAATTTGTTTACCTCAACAGAAGGTGGATCCAAAGACTGCTAGGCCCTAGAGGGGTCAGGTCAGGAGATGGGAAGGAAGTGCTGACTAAAGACTATATGGCCTATATATCAGATGAGCAGTCCATAGTTATTGCCCTCAAACTCAATTTGTTTTGCTCACACTTGGATTGTAATTTATTCCCGCATTCTGGAATGTTCTGGAGTATACTGGGAATTCCATAGTGGCCCAGCCAGGAAATTTGATTTGCTAGAAAGCTGAACAGGGCGTGGGGGGGGGGGGGGGGGGGGGGGGGGGGGGGGGGTTACACTTCTCTATCCATCTCTGCCATCTATCCATCTCTGCCATTTCTCTGTCTATAGCTTAAGATTTTAAAAAATTCATTAACCCAAAGAAGCATAATTTGAAGCATTTAAGTTGTTATTACTTTGTTCGTTCAATTACAGTACAAAAACAATTGCATCAAAATAGCTCACACAAAATAACAAGAACAAAAGAAAAAAACCTTGAGGCAGCTAACAACAATTGTCTCCTATAGTAATGTGTATACTATCAAAATAATATAATTAAAATTAAAAGGTGCCAATCAACAGTCATGCTTATTTGTATTTGGGATTGCAATATCACTTTACATTTAAATCAATGGAAAACAAATTAGAAATACTACATCTCGGTATGTAAGTGATGAATGTATCACCTTAATCATCGTACACACACACCTTCTCCCAGGGTTTTGGTATCAGTTTGCTTCTGAGAGTGAATCTAATTCTCCCATGGGTATCTTGGCACAGCTGGCCAAAGTCTTTTTATTTCCAGCCTTGCAAATAAAGTCCTACAGGGAGCAAAACAACCCTTCTTCTTAGATCAGTGAGCACCAGAACAGGAAATCCCCTTCTCACTAACAAAGTGCCATGAAATGGAAGTAGATAACACAGGAAGAGAAATGTGTTTGGTCTGGAACTGTGTTGGGCCAGCTAATTAGACATAAATAGCCATTGATTTATCGTTTCCTTATTTGCGATGTTTGAGTCTACAAATGGCACGCAGCAGTACTGGGTTTGGGATTATGTAAAACAGGACCATTCAGATCAAATAACAGGTGTTTGTATTCAGCTTTGAGTATAGATACTAGCTTTAGGTAACTGCAAAAGGCTTTCCTCTGTATTTTTTACTTACAGGATCGTGTTGAAAGCTATTTAAAGCTATTTCTAAACAAATAAGTGGGACCGTGGAAAATGTTTCTGGGGTTTTTATTTTGCCTTTGGCTGCTCTTAGATCTTCTCCCCTGTCCAATTGATTACACAGTTTTGGAGATGCTTAGGAAGGGACTGTATTCTGCCTAGTCTCTAAATGATCTTATTTATGTTTCAGTGCGTATGAAGCCAAAATCATGCTGAAATTCTTTTTTTTTTCTGTTGGGGGTTATTTTGTTGGGTTTTTGTTTTTATTTTCAGAAGAACCATTGGTGATGTGGCAGGCAGAAATATCTAATATCTATGTATATCTGAAATTTCAGTTGAAAAACAAACAAAAACATCTTGCTTATTTGTATTGTATTAATTGTTGTTTACATTAATGTTTTATTGTAGACGTGTTTGTTTATTTGATATAGTACTTCCGTGTAACACTTTCTATCTAGATAAATTGCCTATGATTTGACATTGAATAATATTGTGTAAATCTGTTTCATGTAGCCAAATCTGCTCTGTCCTGTCAAACCATGAACTTCATAAGACCTCTAAAGGTGTCCTGTGGTATCTGGCAAAAAGACATTAGCAGCAGATTGTTTATATCCTGTAAGTTGTGAGGTAAGACCTACGGGGATCAGGTTTGTTTTTCCAGCACATCCCTGTTTTCCAAAGGTGCCTGATTGAATTGAGATCTTGGCGGTTTGGAGGCTAAGTCAACACGTTGACCTCTTTGTCATGTTCTTCAAACTATTCTTGAAATATGAGCAAAATGATCCCGCCGAAAGAGGCCTCTGTCATTAAGAAATACCATCGCCATGAACAGGTGTTCTTGCTCGACAAGAATGTTTAAGTCGGCGATACATGTCATCCAAATGAATCCCCGTGCCTAAGGTTTCCCAACAGAACATTGCCCAAAGCAACACACTGCCTCTGCTGGCTTTCTTATTCCCCATAATGTATCCTAGTGCCAGCTTTGCCCCAGGTAAGTGACGCACAAGCACATGTGATTCTTTCATTGGTCTAGTTCATTTCCGTGGTCCAGTTCTGTTGCTCGTGTGCACATTTCAGCTGCTTTCACTGGTACACCCGGATCATCATTGGCACTCTCATCAGGTTACAGCTATGAAGCTCCATACACAGCGAGCCAAGCTGTGGTGTTTTGCCTCCTTTCCATCATAGACATCATCCCAGTGAGCGGGTGCCAGTTCACAGGCGGTCCTTCATTGGGCCACTTTTGTTAGGTACAAACCACTGCATGCTGGGAACGCCCCACAAGACCTGCCATGTTGGAGATGTTCTGGCCCAGTCTTCTGTCTATCACAAGTTGGGCCTTGTCACTCAGATCCTTACGCTCCCTGATGGTTCCTGCTTCCAACACAACTGCACGAGCTGAGTGTTTGCTTGCTTCCTAGTATATCCCGCTCCTTGGCAGGTGCCACAGTAACAAGATAATCAATGTTATTTTCACTTGTCACCTGTCAGTAGTTTTAATGCTGCGGCTAATCAGTGTATGTATGGAAGGACTAGACAGTCTGTGTGTGTGTGTGTGTGTGTGTGTATACAGTATATATATATATATATATATATACTTTTTTCTCTTTTTATCATGTAGTGATTGACATGCCTTTAGCTGCTAGGTACTAGGGTGTTCTACATCCTTTCTTTTGTTTTTATTTGCCTCAAATTCGTTTTCAGGCGAATGTAATCTGAAGAGAAATCAGTTAATCAACCATTTTTTCCATCACATTGCCCAGTGTCAAAACCCAAATTAGGCCAATGATGTTTTATTAAGATTATATAATTTTATTGATAGACTCGTAGGTAGTCAAAGTAATGTAAGGTTTCTTTCATGTAATAGGCATTCCAGAGTTTGGGATTTTATCTTGCTATAAATCTGTGCCAGCTCTATTTTAGGTGACAGACAAATGTGACTGCTCCTTAAATGCTGAAGCTCTTCATAGCAAGTACTTATTTGCTGTATATTTTAAAATCGTATTCTAAAGACATGGTTGGCGTGCGTTTAGGCTGGGGTCATTCTGGCGGTCCAGTGTAAGAACTGAAGAGCCCTGCCATTACCCAACCTTTCATGAAGTCAGTGGTATACTTCCCCACCTATTCAGGGCTTTCTGCCTTTGAAGCGGCCCAAAGTGCTAGGAAGCAGATTGTACCTTTGCGCTCCTAAGCTGATTGCTCATCTTTTTCATGTGACCGAGCCAATAAGGAAGTCTCACAATGAGCTTCAAGGCTTTCTGAATGTAAGATCGGACAGCGGTTCAGACATAAGAGTGATTAATGACGGAGTGGAAGAACTTGAGAGTTGTGGAATGGGGGGGTGTCAGGGTCATTTAAGGTCACAATATGTTGAGAAAGACGAGGACACAGAATTTATTAGGGACACTATTGAGCTGGAGCTATAGGCTAACATTTTACTCCTTGGATGTAAATGACAACAAGGCTGTTCAGCTTCCTCTGAGAGCTTGTAGGATTTTACACACGTTAGCGTTCATATGTACACCTCAGTGGGTCTAAATGTGAATAAGTGGATTTATTGATTATTAATTTAGTTTACACTTGTACCAATTCTGTGTAATCAATTACTGACACTGACATCTTTTTCTGGTGGTTAGAATGCATTCTCATGTACCCTGTCCTGTTTTATTCTTTCTTCATGAATTTAGCATAGTCCTGTAGTCCTGAATAGTCCAATTGTCATGCATAGAAAAATGTTGTTCACATGCAACAATTTTATACCGCAGTCATTTGTTCTTATAAGTATAATGCTTCCTTATATGCACAAAGTTTGCATTTTAAAGTTGGTATTCATCTATTCACGGGCTATAAAAGGAAATTTTATCAGCTCTGTGTTTTGACTGCTTCCCTGGGATGTCTTACTGCTACATCATTAAGCCCACTAGGTGCTAATGGCTTGGCTAAATGTGAGTGGGTAATGAAATTCTATGTAGCTATAGCTGCTGTAATTTCCTCGAAAGACCAAAATCTGTATTTGTTGGAGCCCCATGATCCTCCAGAGTGTAAACATGTATTCTACATGAAACTGCCTGTTTTTGTCTTATGAGCGTCTGGTAGTTAATCGTCACACTGCCATAGTACCATCACAGTGAGGCCCAAACTGATTCTTATGCTCTTATTGTGATTCTTAGTGGGAATAACTGCCGGCCAGTAATTTCTGCGTCTTATTTAGACGAGCCATATTCAGACTGGTCTTTACCTCTCTCGTTCCTTAGAAGCTATCAATGACCCGGGAAAAGTGGCAATAACCGGAGCGCTCCAATCCGGAGGCCCGATCCGCTCCGCTGTCACTATCAATCACGTCGGCTCGCCGTGTTTGTTTCCTGTCGTTCGTGCCCGGGCCGCGGACCGTCGCGGCGCGGATTGAACACGACTGGTGAGAGTGCGCGCTGCCAGAATGTGTGAGGCCTGCCAGGGAACGTGCGATGCGGCCACTTTCCTCGAGGGACAAAGCGGACATGACAAGGCAATCTCCACACTGTCAGCATCCCCTTGGCAACAGCGGCGGGCTTATTTATCCCCAAGGTTAATGGGATTGCAGCACGGTAACAAAGGTGGCGGACTGAGACAAACATGTGGCCCCTGGACTTAAGGGAATGCAGTAGAGAGTGGTGCCTGTCACGCTAAACAACATGGCCACCGCTGCCTCTACCTAAAGCACATGCACAATAAAAAGGGGTTTATGGGTAATATTCCATGGGCTCCCCCCCAGAGTTGGATTTTGCGCTACATTTAGGAACAATTGTTAATTCTGTGAATAGTATATCTAATATTAATTTTTATTTGATCATGTTCAAAGCCTCATGTTTTGGGGGCTTCCGGATGTAACACAATAATCAGTGGTTTAAGTATATACTGAGTTTTTACCAGATCAATTAATGTGTGACTTATCTACAATAAAATTAAGGGTATGCAATTAAAATTTCTTAACGTAGAAAATAAAAGACATAATATCCAGTCTAGGCAGTGATAGTCCAGTATCACAAATATAGGACAATACAAGGACATTTATTACAAAAGTTTCTCTCATTCTCATTATTGTCTGTCTGCTCCTGTGTCTGCGCAGGCTTCAAATCACACAGAATTAATCCAATTAGTGTTTCTGTTAATTAGCCTGCTATTCTAAGACAGATATAATTCACTGCTTTCAAATTGTTTGGTGAGATTGCTCTGAATGCTAATTAAAATGCAGTGAGAATGATATGACTTGGCAGGACGTGACAGAGACGAGTGTTTTGGGACCTGGTGAAAAGAGAATGGAAAAGTAATAAGAAGAGAAACAAAGCCACTTTCCTCGCCTCTGTGGCGTATGCATTTTATCTTGTGCTCAAGAAATGCTTGCTGGGCAAAATTCAGACTGCAAATACAACAAAATGCAACAGTACAAAGATATCTATTTGATTAAATCTTGCACAGTGGAGCTTGTTCGGTTTTACAGACATTAGGATCATAGGATCTGGTCTTGTAGTTCTAAGGGCAGTTCTTTTAAAAAAAAGAACAAAAAAAGGACAGACAAGAGTGGGGCAAACTATGGGGCAAATAATCACCAGGGGCAAAGACTTCAGGGGAGGAGCATGAAGATTACCCTTAACAGCTCTTAACTCTTAACAGCTCTTAACTCTTAAAGATTCAAATGATCCTATTTAAAATGTCATTGTATTATGTCATTATAGACAGACTTTGAATAGATTTGTTAAAGGTATCGCAATGCGTAGATCAGTAAATTTATATACAATTATTAGGCAAAAATAAACTGTAGATGTGGTCTTACTTATGTAAGCAATTTCCTTTTGTTTTATGACATTCGCTTAGAAAACAGTTGAGGAAAAGTAAGAAAGAAAGAAAATTTTTTTTAAAGGAGTAGAATAAAGAAATCAGAATATATTGCTGAGCTGAATAATCCTAATTAATGGTGTAGTCAGTAATTTGCAAAAATAAGATCTTTTAAAATATAAGGTTTGTGACACTGCATTTAATATACAATTCACTGGTAAATCCAAGCACATGTTACCAAGCTCTCAAGTTACTTTTAGATAAGAAAAAGACTTATAACAACATATTTTCAACATAGTAGTACTCTTCACACTGTAATGTAGTCTGTATATCAATGAAAAATTGAATGAAAGGTTTTTGAGACATTTGATATCTATATTTCATTCAAGGTGATGCACTTAAATATTTTTAAATGGATTCCGTCTGTATCAATGCTGTGGGAAAGAAAGTGGTGGGTTTAGAGGTTCAGGCCATAATGAATTCAGTTGGTCTGCATTCCTTGAATTTAACAGAAATGTTATCATTCAGCTTTCTAATGTATAGTGCCAGACTGAAGAGATCTTGTTTTAGGCAGAACCCTGAAGCCATTTTCATGCACAAAAAGTGTATTCTGTCTCTGAAATTAGATGAAGGTTTGGGATCAGATTACCCACCAAGCATACATGTTACAATGGAACCTCTGTCTCTTGATAGATCTCCCTCGGCTTTTAGGGGAAAGTAAATGTGAAATATAACTTGACTATATCCTCATGTAGTTGTGCTGAGGTTTTACAGGCTTCCTGAAAGAGGAAGATGAATCCAAGCTATTTATCACATAATCGGATAACATCATAGCAGTGCACGCACACCCTGTAAACAGACCCTTAAAGAAATAGTGAGCTATTCTAAGTGGAATGGTGAAATAATTTTTTGTTTTAGGTGTGTGTATATACACGGCTGACAGCTTATGCATCCACAGAGAGCTTCTCTGACTGCCACTGACTCTGGTCTCTTGATTTGGGGTTTGTTCTCAGTGCTCATAGAGAGAACGGAGTGGACAGAGAGAACCGGCTGTACAAACACAGCTGCACTGGGGACTCAGAATGAGACTGTACTGGGGACTGGACAGAGAGACTGTACCGGGGACTGGACAGAGAGACTGTACTGGCAGAGAGACTGTACTGGGGACTGGACAGAGAGACTGTACTGGGGACTGGAGACTGTACTTGGGACTGGACAGAGAGACCGTACTGGGGACTGGACAGAGAGACTGTACCGGGGACTGGACAGAGAGACTGTACCGGGGACTGGACAGAGAGACTGTACTGGGGACTGGGCAGAGAGACTGTACTGGGGACTGAACAGAGAGACTGTACTTGGGACTGGACAGAGAGACCGTACTGGGGATTGGACAGAGAGACTGTACTGGGGACTGGGCAGAGAGGCTGTACCGGGGACTGGACAGAGAGACTGTACCGGGGACTGGACAGAGAGACTGTACTGGGGACTGGACAGAGAGACTGTACTGGGGACTGGACAGAGAGACTGTACTTGGGACTGGACAGAGAGACCGTACTGGGGACTGGACAGAGAGACTGTACTGGGGACTGGGCAGAGAGGCTGTACCGGGGACTGAACAGAGAGACTGTACTAGGGACTGGACAGAGAGACTGTACCAGGGACTGGACAGAGAGACTGTACTGTGGACTGGGCAGAGAGACTTTACTGGGGACTGGTGGAGACTGGGACTTTGCAAATATGTTTGAAAAGGACTGCAGCGTTTCGCTAATAACAACCTGCCTATGAGTGTGTCACTACAATCGCTACTTCTTTTCACTCTCAATTTAGCCGGATGTCTTGCGGCCTTGTCATGCAGTTGGGCTTGCGCGAGCCGTCATGACAGCGGATCAGAGAGCGACATGTTTCTTCCTTCAGACCAGCACAGCACCAAAGTGCCTCAGAGCCTGGGAGAGCACGCCACCTACAAGATGTGCAGCCCAAACGGGTTGGGGGGGGGGGGGGGGGGGGGGGGGTGTCGGCAATCACGCTGTCATATAAAAGAGAAGGAGGACGTGTCAGGCTGGCGGAACTGATGCGGTTCCAGCGTCAATGGCGCAGACGCAGCAAGAGCCAATCGTTTAGTCCCAGACAGCAGAAGATTAAACAGACCAATGAAGATTTGTGTAGAGGCAGGGAGGGACGGAGCCCGCAGTGCCTTTATATCAACAGGAGGGAGTTTGCGGTCATTAGGCAAATGCGGCACAGCTGAAAATGGGAGAGCTTTTTAATTTTACCCGATTCCACACTGCCTGCTATTCTCAGCCCTTTTTTTCTGCTGTGACCTCTGTTATTTGATACAAAGTTTGGCAAACACACAGATGCTTGCCACCTTCAACAAAAATGTCAACTTTCTAAGATTCAGTTTTCGTCAAAGACATTTGGCGCCGTGAGCCGTTTGTAAGCGTCATTTAGGATTTTTGCTCGTATAGCTTCCCAGCTACATTATAAAATAGGGTTTGGGTGTTTCATATGCTCTCCGAGTGATGGTAGTGCCACACCCCTGCTCCATGGCATGAAATAGGTATGGCCGTGACAGACTGAAGCGCATTCTTGCAATCACCGTTCTTAACATTCCCTGCTATGAAGGAAAGGTCTCCCGGTGACTGCTTTTGTGTATGGCGGTAATGCCACTTAAGTAGATATGAAACTGTGAGCAGTCAGCGGTCATAATAACGCAGGTGTTAAGTGGAGGGACACTTGATAACTGTGCATTCCAGGGAGCAGGATTTGGAGAGAACTCTGACATCATCACGCTCTGATTTGTTTGTTAAAAAGCACTTGATAATTCTGAGCATTACAGTGGCTTCATCTGCGCAGTTCTTGAGATGAACTGTGAGGTGGTTTTCTGTGCTGAGGGCATTTAAATTCAACAAGGTTCCATTTATGCAGTACACACACATCTCTACCGGTGATTTTTTTATTTTTTGGTCGAATGATCATACATTTGCTTAATAGTTTTGTCAGCAGGGGTAGTCATAGCAGATGTCAGTGGAGACAGGACTGTTTATTTGGGTTCAAATTCAAAAGTACATTTATTTTTGTAGAAAAAAAATTGTCTATAGAGCTAGGTCTCATAACAAAATGGTGATCATATGTGATGGCTACCCGTGTGTCTGCACCAAATTACTAAATGAGAAGGAAATTGCTTACACAAAGTAAATGACTAAGTCAGGGAGTCAGCCTCATACTGTGAGTTTGACACAATTTCACTCAGGTGTTTTAAGTTTTCAGCAGTAGTACAGGAACCCCACAGTGTGCTGTGTGATTGGGCCTGGCGACTTGGAAGTGAATCGGGGTGAGGGGGGGATTGGGGAGGGGGGGGACAGTACAAGCGGCTGCGTGTGGAGCCACAGACACCCCCCCCAGGCGGCCAGCCTGTGTCCACTCTGCTTTTACACACTACAAATCAAAATGGAGGAAGCTGATCTGGGCAGAAATTGATGGGAGGTGGTAAAGCGTAGCCCGACATCCATACAAGACTCACATTAGCAAAGAGCCCTGAGGGTTGACGGGGAAGGCTGAGGACCCAACCGGGATCTGAACGTGGCCACTGTAAACGGACACGTGCGTCTCTGAAGACATGCGTCTCTGTGCCAGGCCGGCGTAGGTTCAAAAGTGTGCACATGCGTTTGGTTTCCAAAACTTGTTCTTGTTATCGTTTTATGGCAAACCACTGTTAAAAGTGAGGGTTGAAGTATTAATTTACAATACATGGCGTAGTCTCAAACTCAACAGGAAAGACTTTTATTTTTTAAATTATTATTATGCATGTTGGCTCTATCCTCTCCTACCTGTTTCTGGATCCAGTAAATACAACCTGATTTTTTCATTTTGTAGAACACCTCATAGAGGGAAACTGTTCAAAACATTGAAAATGAATAGAGCACAAAATGAAATACAAATGAATAAATGGCAGCTAACCAGGGTACCAAAATTGTGCTTTTACCCCCCAAAAAATTGTTGAATCAGAATGAACCATTGGGCAACTTCTATGTTTAATATTTGATCGAGTGTGTTTTACCAGTTGCAGTTCAGTTGTTGTATGAAATTAGCAGTACTTCCTCTCATTCTGTGGAAAGATGGTGTCAATTAGTACAACTCTGAGGAGACTTTCGCACTGAAGCTGTGGGCCTAGAACTTTGAAATGACCTACTTGTCCTGTCATTAATTGGGTAAGAGGAGTGAGCTTTCTTTCACAAAAGAGAATCATGACTTTATTCTCTCCCATTGGAAAGTGATCTGACCTTAATCTGTCAGAAGGAAAAGAGAGCTCCTATTCTTCCCCAACGGCATTATGTTCGCGGCCTAGAGATGGAGGTATTGGATTTTAATCGCTCAGAGATCTTAAGAGATCACCCGGATGTCATACAATATCATCAAGCTAATTAGGTGGAACGGAACTCGGTCCTGAGTTTAATACCATTAATGCTAATACAAGGGAGAAAGTACAGTAGAATTACATGCATTATAGAATAAATGCTTTGAAACGTTGATGTCAAGATTCCACATATATTATAAAACTCATAAATGCAGTGACATTAATACACTAATGGCAATTACACATGTAATTAGTGCCTGTGTAGAAGTTCTAATATTTAACATTCGTTTCAAGCTGAATATGCATATAGACGAGAGTGTCTTTGTTACCCAATGTATCTTCACAGGTCTGTTTCTGTCATAGCGTTGTGATGGCAACCCTGCTCATGTGGGGCTAATCTAAGGGGACCATTGCCTCTCCTGCCCTGCGGAGCAGTGCGAAGTGTGTGGTAATGATGATGAAATTAGAGTGGATAGTTAGATTTTGTTCCTGGTTGTTTAGCCGAGAGTGTGCAGTTGCCATGGTAAAGCTGGTAAGTTTAGCTGAAAATAGAAGGGAGGGCTAGTCCTAAAATAGGAGTGATTAACTTGGGTCGTTCTTTTCTGCCCCTTCAGATTTACAATAACGTAAGCGGTAGGATCTGTTAACCTCAGCCGAGGCCAAGGGTGGCAATGGATAAACAAATGTGACTTCTGATGTAGCATTGCTTTCTGTAGATTAGCTGTTTATTTTGCACTGGGTGTGTGTTCCTTCGAGCAAAATGCTATGCATTAATAAAAGGAAAGGTTTTCCTTTTTTAAAAATGTTTTTAAAATGTTATGAAAAATCTTGGTAAAAGTCAGGGGTAAACAGATTCAAAGTTGAGCATTGTTGCATTATTGTTGTATTATTGTGCTTATAATGAAAGTAGTGTAGTATTAAAATAGTGGTGTTTAGTATGAACTGGGTGGGCTGGGACAGACATGGAACTACGTGTGCCAGAAATGCCTTGTCCAAATCTGCTGCTACCTTAAAGCATGCAAATGTTTTTAAATTATGTGTCCTTGCCTATTTGTAAGTCATTTATTAACGACTTACTTAAGCATTTCGCTAATTTTACCAAAGCCATTTAACCCAGAGCCGTTTAACTCTCTCCTCCTCAACTGTTTCTTAACACAGTCTCAGGGAAGCGGTTGAATGTATAAAGACCCTAAGCATCCACATGCTTCATTTCAACACGAACAGTGATATGCCTGCTGCCAACATTAATGAAATCATTCATCAGCGTCTGGTGTTTGCTGGGCTCCTGCTCTCACAGTTCTCCGTATCCGGGTGCCTCCGATGCGGATGAATATCAAATGTTAGCTCAGCCACATCACTGGGAGGAGAAACCAGGGCCCGAATTAGCTGGTGTTGACTCTGCGCTCCACTTATTCATAGAGCTGATGTGGACTTTCTGTCTTCAGCTTTCACTGAGGGGGCAGTGAAAAATTGGATGTTGTGTTGACAGAAGGAGTTAGATGTGTTTAGGGATATGATATTTATGCCACTGAACCTTCAATATTTAGACAATGCAATTTTTCATCTCAAGTATTGTGGAATGATTCTTCATAAAAAGGTAATTTCTCCTAAAACAGTTGGCTGTCAAAACTGAATGTACTGCCAGTGATGAGAAGTTGTGAGATTGGTCAGTTAAGAACCATTTGGTCCTGGGACTCAGCAGATTTTTCAAAAACATGTTTATTTTATTTTACTTTATTTTTTATTTTATATAGGTTTTAAGTGCTATTTACGTGAACTCTGAACTGGCCTTTTGATTCTTGAGGCTTGTCTGTAACTTGAAGCAGGATGCTGAGACAAGAGGTCAATTTTTTTTTAGATTTATGTCAGATTTACGTTAATCTAAAACAGGGAATACAGAACACAGGGACAAATGGGAACTAGAATCAACCATCGCCGAACAAAGGACACGACACAGGCGCACACTTAAATACACAAACGCTAACAGCATACACTTGTGACATATAATGCTGACGAGACAAAGAACAGGTGAAACGAGTTACAAACACAGGCGGATGTACGCACACACACAGACAAACAAGCAGAGATGAACACACACACACACACACAGATGCAATGGAGGGAGGAGACTTCGATCTATTTGTTTGTATCAGTATTTGTTTGTGTCTGATCAGTATAGCGCAGTCGATAATGTTGATATGATATATTGACTGCAAATAAAAGTATTAAAAGTAAGATAAATAAGCTTTGGTTTAAGCTTATTGATGTGAAGGTGGCAAAAATGCAATTTTTGCAAAAGTTCCATGAGGTGAGAATTTTAATCTGCTGTTTTCTGGTTCTGTATCTGCTCACAGGGGCTCATGGTCCGTCGAGTTGGGCATCGGCATACCCTGAGTGTGGCGAGAAGAACCAGTCACCTGTGGACATCCCAGATGAACAAGCTCGGATCTCTCAAGAGTGCCAAGAACTTGCCCTGGATGGCTTTGAGGTCAAGTCATCTAACAAAACATCTATGAAAAACACAGGCAAAACAGGTTTGGCAGTAAATACCTTATAATATTCACACCAGAATTTCACTGTGCGGTTCAGGAAGTCACAGTAATAAATATTGAATGAATAATGCAAGACAGGCATTGCTATCTCTGTGTTACGCTGATCACGTGGCTAATTACAATTGCAAACGAGCAATAATACTTAGGTTTTATGTCCTTTGCTTTATGACCATTTTTTAAATGATTAGTAATAATGTAATAGCCTGTGTGAGTGATACAAAGTCTTTTTCCTGCACTATTTCATCATGACACACAATTTCATCATGTCTATGTTTGAATGTGCTGGCTAACTGCCACTCCCCCCATACAGCAGATAAAGAACAAGCACAAACATATATCAAACACGCTTTGGCAAACTCGGACACGTCCCCATTGATCTTGGCCTTGGCTTCACCATGTATTGGCTTCGGATTGAAGATTTCGCAGGGTCCAGTGTAATGCTGCAGGGACAGCATTTGTGATAATGCTTGACAACTGGCTTCCTACATCACAGACAAAATAATCAACCAGATACGAATAAGTAACTTCAACTACGTATGTATGAAAATGAGTTACAGAACACTCATATAAAAAAGGTATTTACTTGAAATACATGCAGCACGTTTGTGCTTTCTTTGCCCTGAGAGGAGCTGCTGGGATTGAGGGTGTTGTTGAGTGTGGATGAAATCACCAAACTGTGTTTCTGGCCACAGCCGCAGTGTACGGCACAGTGCTGTTATTTGTGATCCGGGATGCATGTAGCAAACCCATCAGCACGCTGTGCCCACTCTAAACAGGGCGACAGCATGGGATCTGTTTCAGTGTACAGATCACCATATTGGATCCTCTAAACACCCTAAACTCTAAACAGGGCGACAGCATGGGTTCTGCTTGAGTGTACAAACCACCATATTAGATCCTGTAAACTCTAAACAGCCTTTTGTATGTACACAGCATCTTTATCCATCAACAAGCCACCCCTCAGCCCCCAGCACTCTCACACACACACACACACACACACACACACATGTGTATGTGCAGATGTAAAAATCACCACAGGCCCTCATTTCATCCTTGCTTTTGGCTCCCTCTGAGCACTAGCCGCCGCGCCTCCTCAAATGCCGCTATCGCCCGGGTTTGTTTATTCACGCTCTGTGCCTCTCGCGCGCCTCGGGATTTAAACGCCGGATCTGCTGGCCAAGGCTTGAGTGGCCGCCGGCTAGCTCAAGTGCTTCCCTGCCGTCCGTCCCAGCCGCTGTCTTGAGGCGCACCGAGGACGCGTCCGGCCAAGGCGCTCGCACGCGAGTGTCTTGACACGCTGGGCTGTTATCAGATGTGGATGGGGTGATAGAAAACAGCCCGCCTACTTGAAACCTGTCACAGACTTGACAAGCTTCGCCTTCAGGCTTTGGAGGTCCTGCAGAAAGCACGAGGCCTGATTAAATAAGCTGAATAGGTACAGTATAACGTGATAATAATGGGAAAATTACAAAACAATCTAGGCAATCAGTGCAATGATCTTGGTTCACTTTTAAAAAAAATTATAAAAGCAAGTGTATACAACTGCTTAGGTTTAACTGTTTGTAGCTGTTCGTTTTTACTGATTCCCTTAGAAATGAACACTTAAGCCATTTACTATTCTCCTCATCTAACCCTGTTTCTACTCTGTCCAGATTTCTGTGAAGTAATTATTAACTATCTGAAATGTTTAATATAAATATAACGCAAACTGGAGCTCAGTTTGACAGAATGCATTTACTGTAGGGCATAAAGAGTAATTAAAATGTTGGCTCAGGCCGAAGCTGGAAGACTAAGTCTAAGCTGTGGTTTAGTTGCCTTATTATCTTGTCTCCCAAAAAAAGAGATAGATGGATTTTTACAGGCTATTTGAAATTGTGGCATATCCAAATTAATATGTCATTTCATGCATTAAAGAGGAGAGAGACCACTCTTAATGTAGCTAAATGTGACAGGCTACGCTCGAGGTGATGAAGTCATCAGAGAGCGCGTGGAACTCCTTTCGATGCTTTGCTTTCGCCGTGCCTTGCGGTCCAGGGTGCACGCCGAGATCTCTCAGTCATGTTCATTCTTTCAAACATTTTACGTGGGACTAATTAGGAAATCGCACACAGACAAAACTCTCATTTGCCTGTGTGTGAGAGGATTTTTCATCTTAATTTGCTGCTGTCCTAGTCCTGCCTGAAGCACCTCGTGTGAGACACTCACACCACAGATGTGAAGGCAGTGCGGTAAGAATTACACATTGTTCCTGTTGCCTGCTCCCCACCCTGTCTGTAGGTCTGTGTGGAGGTCTCCAAAATGGCGGAAGTGGTCAGTTATTGAACTTTGCAGCAGCGATGAATTGTACGTCTTCCTTCTTTCCTTCCTCTCGTCCCCTCCCTCTGCCCCGGACGTCCCTTTCCTTCCCAGTCTCCATTCTTCTGAAGAACGACTACTTTGTGAGAGGGGCAGCACTACCTGGGCGGTTCAAGGCAGAGAAGGTGGAGTTTCACTGGGGCCACGCCGATGAATCAGCCGGCTCGGAGCACAGCGTCAATGGCAAGAAGTTTCCAGTTGAGGTAATGCAAACAATGCTGAGGTAATGCTGTTCACTTTCGCCCCAGCTCTGGAAAGGAATAACTCCGGCAAGGACTAATTGCCATTGCTTAAACTGGCATTCAACAAGCTGAATAACTCCTTTCTCCTGTGCAGTTCAATATGTCTTATTGATCAACAAGACGCTCGCTGAGTTTTGTTAAAGGGCTATAGGTGTCAAGCTTTCTTAGCCCCCTAATAGCCGTTATTCCATTCTCAACCTCCTTGGCTCCAATCCAACTATGTTAATTCAAGAAATTAGATGTGCTCAAGCATGTACCCTCACTATAAACCCACCAGTGTTAAATTGTCTTCGTCAGTCTTAAGTGAGCTCCAGCAGAGTTCATACGAGTCTGCTCTTGCCCAGAGAAGGCTCAATTGAGCTGTGTAGGAGTTAATTTAACTGGCGATTTCAGGGGAAGCGAGGTTGTCTTCTACTGATGTATTGCGTCTTAAGTAATCTGCTGAATTACAAAGAGAAATCATAATGGTGCTAATTGTGGATCTCTTTTGCCCTTTAGCTGTTGTTTAAATTAGATGGATTACATCTACATATAGAATGTCACTTCCTTAGCATAATGTGCATTTATGCACAAACATTTTTTACCATTTAATTTAACCCATTTCAAGGCAGTGTGACATTTCTATATCTGTCATACCTTTATCTCTCACTTTCTAAATCCAGCATATTTCCTCTTTTCAATTATAATCGTGAGTCCCATCATCATTTTGTACCTGTTCAAAACACATGAAGCCATTATGATTATGAAATATGCTATTAGGCTTGAAATGCTTTTCAGTGCCGCCTTGAAAACAGGCTCCAACATTATTTTTATGAATAGCCTGTAGGTGGCAAGGCTGATTATAAGAAAGGTAAAAAGAATTAGTACTTTCATTTGTACAGATGAGACATGACAGCACCAGAGCTAATCACTATACACTATACCACTGCATGGCCAATTATCTGAAAGTCTAGAAATCCAAGAGCACTTAGCATTTTTACATAATTACAAAAGCAGAAAGCATCCCACACATTTGTAGCATACATGTATCCTCACTCATTCGCACCTTAGTACATTTTGGCTATGTTAGCTGTACATATGTTTAGGTATGTATGTTGTGGGCTTTTGTGTTCTTCATCCTATTGTATTCACATCTATTGGGGAAACATGTAGGTGCAATTGTTTATCAATCCTTGGGTCTATGCTAACTAAGTAAATAAGCGTTTGGGGGTAAGCAAATTGGCTAATGTGATTTAAAGCTTGTGAAAACTGGCTAATATGTTTGTGTCTGAATGATAATACATAGAACAAATGGACACCATTAAAGCCTGTGGTTTAAAGGAATTTTGAGGGAGACCGATTGGTTTTCATTAGCAAGTCTTTGACTCTGTACTTTCTTCTGTATTAGAGGATTAATTCCTTCTAGAAGGTTTCTTCCAGTGTCTGGTCATAATTACTCAGTTTGGAGGGGAGTGTTGCTCTGGCCCGGGTGCTCTGTGGTCCTGTGTAGCAGTGCACTGCCAGACATGCTCTGGGTTTCAGCGGTAGACCACTATTTTATTTAATTGACAAAATACACTCAGGCAAAAACAACTTCAAAATTCTCAACATTGATAGAGAAATTTGAGTTACAAAAATATTTATTTTAGAATTTTATTTATTATATCCTCTTTAATTATACTGGCATATAGATATTTTGTTGCATAAAATCAACATCATTCTAGCTTTTTCATATTTTTAATGTGTACTGTATGACAGCAGCTATATTAATTAACTTGAGGCTGAAATGTGGCCAGAGGTCATTTTATGGTCGTGCCATATTTAAGTGACATTTTTAAGAGTTCACAAAGAAAGGCCATGGGGCTTTGGAGTGGACTTACTCTGCCTGGAGAAGGGCTGGACAAAGTTTTGGCCTTCCACCCGACCTTAGTTTCTGGTGGACATCTCTCTCTGGCCTCGTTAGAGAGATCAACTTAATAGCATAACTGAGATTATTGGAGAACAATATCTGCACTGAACACAGGGGAACTGCAGTGACTCAATTACTCCCGTGTGGTTTCAGCTTACCACTGGCACCGTGCCCACTTATCATTCAATCTGAGTCGCCGACAGAAGTGACGTCAGTGGAGTTTGTCGCTGTCGTGCCTGAACACTGCATGCCAAAGCCCATTAAATATGGGCTTAAGGAAAGGAATGAGGCGTTTGCCTGTTGTGAACTAAAGTGAGCAGGCCGCTTTGCACGAGCAAAGACGCTCCGTGACTGAACATCCACGGGTCTGCACGGTGAGGGAGCACAGTCGTATGAACGGAACCAAGCACAAAGAAGAGGGGTTTGCCAGACGATCAGGGCAGTTGGGATGGGATGAGCCATAATCCCATTCACCATCGATTCAGCAATCCCTCTTTCTCCTCATCCTCATTGTTTGTCTCCTCCTGCCTCTTGTGTAGCAGATGGTGGCTTTAGGGTTCATTTTGAATTTCTGTGATTGCACCGAGACAATGTTCACGGCCCCGTGGACACACTGTTTATCGTAGTGCATTTGCCCTAAATCCCTCCTCTGAGAGGACGAATAATCCTTAATTGTCACAAAGTCAAAATGTGGAGCAGCTTGAGAACGAGGATATGCATGAGGTACTACGTTTATTTGAGAACAAAGATATGCATGAGGTACTACGTTTATTTGAGAACGAGGATATGCATGAGGTACTATGTTTATTTGAGAACGAAGATATCCAATGAGGTACTATGTTTATTTGAGAATGAGGATATGCATGAGGTACTACGTTTATTTGAGAACGAAGATATGCATGAGGTACTATGTTTATTTGAGAATGAGGATATGCATGAGGTACTACGTTTATTTGAGAACGAAGATATGCATGAGGTACTATGTTTATTTGAGAATGAGGATATGCATGAGGTACTACGTTTATTTGAGAACGAAGATATGCATGAGGTACTATGTTTATTTGAGAATGAGGATATGCATGAGGTACTATGTTTATTTGAGAACGAAGATATGCATGAGGTACTATGTTTATTTGAGAATGAGGATATGCATGAGGTACGATGTTTATTTGAGAACGAAGATATGCATGAGGTACTATGTTTATTTGAGAACGAAGATATCCAATGAGGTACTATGTTTATTTGAGAATGAGGATATGCATGAGGTACGATGTTTATTTGAGAATGAGGATATGCATGAGGTACGATGTTTATTTGCACGTTTGCCTGAGAACATGAGAATTTTCTGGGGGGAGGGAAAGTAAATGAATTCAATGAGATTCCCTCACAGATAATGGCAGCCAGGTTATTTTATTCATTTATTTATTTATTTGGCAAACATTTGTGAACAAGTGTGATCATCCTTTTGCCTTGTCAGTTCACGAACAGACAGATGAAAGCTGATCGTCTGTGTGTGCTCACAGATGCAGATTTACTTCTATAATTCAGACGACTTTGACAGTCTGAGCACGGCGATAAAGGAGAGGAGGATCATCGCTGCCATGGCGGTCTTCTTTCAGGTGAGGAGCCTTCTCTGTGCTTTCTATGCACACAAAGGTGCCTTCAGCACAGCCTCTGCTGTTTGGATGGAGGAGATGAGGAGACGATCGGCTTGCGTGTCTGATGTGTTCCAATCGCTGCGCGTCTCACTCAGACTCTCTCCGGAAAGCCTTTCATTTAGAAAAAGGTTGGGAAAATTTTGTCTCGGAGGGATTGTCGTCCTGTAAGAGACGTGTTTCTCTTCGGCGAGAGCGGGGAAGGGAGAATGCAGGGGAGCCTAACCTTTTCAGTCCGATTGATTTCGTTTGGCCGGTGTAGCTCAAAAGGTTCAGGCATTATGGGGTCAACAGCATCTCGCCCAACGACAGGAGAGTGAAGATGTGTTTAACTGGCCCTCTAGCCATCACCCTGTGCAAAAAAGTAAACTGCCATGTGTCGGTGGAGGGAGTATTTAAAGAAAAGCAAAAGAAGACAGAAGCACAATGCTCCTCACTCTGCCTCCACTCACCCACGTGCCCCGCAGCACCCCGCCGTCTCATTATTCCGGGTTTTATTTCTTGAAAGTGCATTAAGAAAGCGCTACGTTTGAGTGAAAAGCAGAGATCAAGGTGTTTTTTCACAGGTCTCTGAAAAGGTCTGAGTGTGGCGGCAGAAGCAGTCGCCACGCTCCACTCGGGGAGTATTTTCCGTATCACTGCTAGGGAGGTATCTTTGTCCAGTACCATTCAGCGTGGCTTCACAACCCCAGCGACTGCCGTAGAGGCACAGAGCAGGAGCAGAAGGCAGCCCTGCTGGCACAGACTGGAATTAAGTGGTTTATTTAAAGGCGCAGCGACCAGATCGAGATGTGAAGTGCCTGGAGCTAGTCCTGGATTATCGCCTTTGTCATTTTTGCTGCTTTTTGCCCTTACACATAAAGCGTTTGTTGCCTCTTCTTTTTTTTTTCTTCACCTGGCACGGAGACACTCGAGCAACGAACCTCTCACACACTGTCCCTCAGGCGACAGGTCTATTCCTCAGGCTGAAAATGGAGCACAGGTGTGTTCTATGTAGGTCTGTCGTCGGGGCAGCGAGAGGCTGTTTGCGTGCGGGGATCTAAACACTCACGGCCGGCTCTGACAGCGTTATGGCTTACCACTATTAGCGACCAGACGAATGGTGTCGTTTAAAGCAGGACGTGTCCGTGCCCCTGGGGTTTATACAGATAATCAATGTGCAGCTCCCATGCTAGAGGTTCCCATGGGTCCCGCCTTCATGTCCCACCGTGCAAAGGCTCTCCACACTAGAGATTTAGGATGAATACATACCACCAAACAACCTGAATAATAGTCTTCACCTGCTTAAATAAGAAGTCCTTAGATCAGCACATGAGAACTTTCTTACGTTTAAGCATTTTTCATCCTCTCGTGACTAATTTCTGGGACCAATGAGGTGTGTACAGTATATTATGTAAGAATATCTATACATGCAGGCAGAATCACTGAACTGTCTTTTCCTGCTGAATTTCGCAGGTAGGGAGAAAGGACAGCGTAGCAGCAGAACCCATAATCGCAGGACTCAGGCGGGTTGTTCATCATGGTGAGTGTCCTTTACCACGAAACACAAAGTGACGGAGTGACAACATTGGGAGCCTGAGCGAAATAACAGTTGGAAAGTGTTGCATTAGCTTGGGTGGAATCTTCCTTGTGTGTCTGGTATTTTCCAGAGAAGGAGACGAACCTTGGGCCTTTCGTCCTGAGGGACCTGTTGCCATCTTCTTTGGGGAGTTACTACCGCTACACTGGCTCCCTGACCACACCGCCATGCAGCACAGTGGTGGAGTGGATTATCTTCAGTCAACCTGTTTATCTGTCCTACCACCAGGTATACACATGCACCCGCTCGGTCACTCACTCACACACAGATACAATCACACTGACACTATCTTGACAAATTTGGCTATTTATTTTACTTTTATTACTTATAAATTCATTTAATGAATATACTTATTCATTCATTTATTTATTGGATGTTCAAGATTTTTTAGACCAGCTGCGAGAGAATCCATAGGCCCAAAGAGTGAAATTTCAGCACTTTTTGGAACCTTCCACATCCACATTTATGGAACTAGAAATATTGCCCCCTGTGGCCTCCACGAGGATCTTCTATAAATCACTAAATTATCCCACTGCCTTTAAGTCAGATTAGGTTTTTGTAAAGATAGCCACAGGTAGGAGAAAGCAGCAGTGTGGAACATAAACAATCATTGTTCAGGAGAAATGGGACTGGGGAGACCGTGAGATGAATGTCACACACACAATCATGTTTAAACATTACCCCCAGCTCATGCGCTCTACACCTGGAACCGAATACTGCGTGTTCCCTTCCTGGAGATTCATAGCCCTTTATCAACACACACACACACACACACACACACACACATGCACACACGCACAGGTGGGATTCATCTGTGCTTGCTGTTTGGCATATAAATGTTCCTGGCCAGTGCCAGGATGTGCACAAGTGGGTTTTAAACCAAGCCGAAAGTCTCATTCTGCCACTGAGTCCTAACTCCCCAGTTCATTTACTCCGCGAAGCTTCCTATTTACTGCAAACAAGACGTCCTTATTTACTGCAAACTGCACCTAAACAGATTTACACATCCATCTGCACAAAGCTGCCCATGGGAAGTAAATCTAAGATGAGGTATGGTGGATGATAACGGTACCCTTTAATTCACCAAATACTGAGTCCTTCTGGCCAGCAGTACTGAAAGATTTGCCCTGTTCAAAAATCAGTACAGGTCAAGTTATTATAGTGGAAAGGTTTTATTTACCAGTAGTACATATTTCTAGAAATATGAATAATACAGCTATAAAAATTGTCCATAAACCATCATGTACCTGTGCGAATGCACACATCAAGATCTATGCAAAGAACTTCCTCCTCCCTGATTGGCATTTGACAAATGCCTAAACCAGTCACAAGCCCTGTTTATTTCTGGCTGTACACAAGCTTTAGTGAGTCATGTCCTAAACGTCTGTATGAATACACATGCAGCCTCCCCCCTCTGGCAGGGATTATCAGCTCTGCTGTATTCGAACACCTCACTCAGTCACTCCACTCTGGTCTTGAACAGCACCCAGTCTCTTCTGCCCTCCTGGAGGTGTCTTTCACACTGGGCTTCGTCTTACACGACAAGGCCGATAGAATAAAACTGTCTCACAAAGGCAACCTGAGAAAGTGGTAAGATTTCTCTTGACACGTGTAATCACTTAATAGCCAGCACAGTGTAAGTTGACAGACGACGACAGACTTGTCATAACATAGCGTGCTGGTTTCACGATGAGGCCAAGGCCTTCAGTGCAAAGTGGCAGTTTGAGTGGATGATTGTATGTGTACAGTGTCACTGACAACTCAAGTGTGAACGTGTTCATTTCACAGATGGTGTCCAGAAGGCCACTTGAATACTACGACCATTTGTTAGTATGCTCCAAATCACTCTATTGATCAGTTGACCAGTTCGCTCCTTGTTCTCCACAGTTGGAGACATTCTACTCGATCTTCACCACTGAGCAGCAGGATCATGTAAAGTCAGTGGAGTACCTCAGGAACAATCATCGGCCCACTCAAGGCTTGAATGGCCGGCTTCTCTTCAGATCAGCAGTGAAGGACGCCTGGCTCTCGGACCCAATGACTGATGGACATGCTAGCCCCACAGACTCTGAGACCTCCAGAAGTAAGTTATGGGGAAAAGCTTTTTTGTCAGGACAAAAATTATAGCCTTTGTAGTATTTTTTTAAGTCTTGTTTATGGTAGTATATGAAACGTTCTGCATTGAAAGTTTTTCTACTTAAGAATTAAGGCAAACTACAGCTTACACGGCAACAGTGATAACAGCAAACTAAGCTACTGACACAAGTGAAGTGACTTCTTGTTTAGAGTTTCACTTACTCAGCATATTAAGTGGAAGGACTTGGTGGTTCTGGGATGCTAAGTGTAAAATGAATTAATAGTATATACTAGTGGAGAGAGAGCGAGTCCCATGAAGTGACTGCCGGGGCCAGAGTGCTTGTCCAGGCCCAACAGAGCTTATGGGCTGGACTGTGTATTCTCTCCATAAATGAGGACTGTTGTTTCCATCCCTGGCAGAGGGAATCCATTACTCTTGGCAGTGATGGAATAGGGAGCAATGTAACATAGATGAGGGGCAGAGTAATAGTCATTATTACTCATTCTAAAAATACTCCCACACCAATGAATACTCTGAGGAGAGAAAGAAAAAAAAAATACCAACTGGGGAAAGTAAGTGAAATGGGTTGTGAAAACCCTGCGCTGAGGACAATTTCTGTCCAGTTTGTCTTAGTCATGAGTTTCTCTCTGTTACATTTTCCTCGCATCTTTGCAGTCTTTCACGCTTCTTCTTACTGTAAGCTAAGCGGTTTGTCTCAGAGCGTGACCGTGTCGCCCGGGCAACGCGCCATCCCATCTTGTTTACTGGAGGAAGGTAAAGCTCGGGACTCGGAGTGGGTGCGGCGGAGGTTGAGATTGGGGTTATTACTGTGGGACACTCGTGGCGGCAGTGGATTAGCATTCTGATGATTGAACTGATGAAGATAATGGTCTCTTGCTGTGTCACTCAGACTGACGACGCTATTGAGGCTGACTTTCACTGTTGATGCCCTTTCCGTAATCACCCCGTGTTCTCCATTCACTCTTTCTTTTCGTCTCTCTGTCTGCTTTCCCCCCTCCATCCACCCACAGCCTTGTTTATCACCGACTTGTTGAAAGGTTGCTGGTGCTGATACGCCCATTAACGGGCTCTTACCATAATGACCTTATCAAGCATCACGTATGTGGTCCACCCTGCCTAATGAAAGCACTGCATGCAGAAAACATCTTTAGAAATGAGATTGTGTGATAAGGGACATCAATAGCAAAATGACTTCTATCATCAGGGGTACCGCAACCATTATCATAGCTAATACTTTTACCCTTGCTCTTTTCATAACAGTAGTGTTGTATGCGATCTTTGTGAAAAGACTGATTAGTGTGGCCCAGATTTGTTCCAGGATATGTTCCAGATGTTATTTCAGACTTGTTTTGTTAATCCTTGCGTTTTGATTACTGAACAGCAAGACGTCAACCTCAGCCCTTGCACGCATAAGGAAGAAGGGTGCTCTGTTACTCTGGAAAGAGCTGAGGCACTGCCATGTGTGATGACTGGAGCTGAGGCACTGTCATATAGGGTGACTGGAGCTGAGTCACTGTCATATAGGGTGACTGGAGCTGAGGCACTGTCATATAGGGTGACTGGAGCTGAGACACTGTCATGTGGGGTGACTAGAGCTGAGGCACTGTCATATAGGGTGACTGGAGCTGAGGCACTGTCATATAGGGTGACTGAAGATGAGACACTGTCATGTGGGGTGACTGGAGCTGAGGCACTGTCATATAGGGTGACTGGAGCTGAGGCACTGTCATATAGGGTGACTGGAGCTGAGACACTGTTGTATGGGGTGACTGGAGCTGAGGCACTGTCATATAGGGTGACTAGAGCTGAGTCACTGTCGTGTGGCGTGACTATGGAGCTGAGGCACTGTCGTGTGGGGTGACTGGAGTTGAGGCACTGTCGTGTGGGGTGACTGGAGTTGAGGCACTGTCATATAGGGTGACTGGAGCTGAGGCACTGTCGTGTGGGGTGACTGGAGCTGAGGCACTGTCATATAGGGTGACTGGGGCTGAGGCACTGTCATATAGGGTGACTGGAGTTGAGACACTGTCGTGTGGGGTGACTGGAGCTGAGACACTGTCATATAGGGTGACTGGAGCTGAGGCACTGTCATGTAGGGTGACTGCAGCTGAGGCACTGTCATGTAGGGTGACTGGAGCTGAGACACTGTCATGTGGGGTGACTGGAGCTGAGGCACTGTCATATAGGGTAACTGGAGTTGCGGCACTGTCGTGTGGGGTTACAGGAGCTGAGGCCACAGATGACCACAGAGTGGACCCCAGTGTACTGTAACTATGATCACAGAGTGCACCACAGTGTACTGTAACTATGACTACAGAGTGGACAACAGTGTACTGTAAGCATGACCACAGAGTGAACCACAGTGTACTGTAACTATGACTACAGAGTGGACCCCAGTGTACTGTAACTATGATCACAGAGTGCACCACTGTGTACTGTAACTATGACTACAGAGTGAACCATGGTGTACTGTAACTATGACCACAGAGTGGACCATGGTGTACTGTAACTATGACCACAGAGTGGACCACAGTTTACTGTAACCCTGGCCACAGAGTACACCATAGTGTACTGTAACTATGACCACAGAATGGACCACAGTGCACTGTAACTATGACTACAGAGTGGACCACAGTGTACTGTAACTATGACCACAGAGTGGACCACAGTGTACTGTAACTATGACTACAGAGTGGACCACAGTGTACTGTAACCATGACCACAGAGTGCACCATAGTGTACTGTAACTATGACCACAGAGTGCACCACAGTGTACTGTAACTATGACTACAGAGTGGACCACAGTGTACTGTAACCATGACCACAGAGTGCACCATAGTGTACTGTAACCATGACCACAGAGTGCACTATAGTGTACTGTTACTATGACCACAGAGTGGACCACAGTGTACTGTAACCATGGCCACAGAGTGCACCATAGTGTACTGTAACTATGACTACAGGGTGGACCACAGTGTACTGTAACTATGACCACAGAGTGCACCACAGTGTACTGTAATTATGACTACAGGGTGGACCACAGTGTACTGTAACTATGGCCACAGAGTGCACCATAGTGTACTGTAACTATGACTACAGAGTGGACCACAGTGTACTGAACTGTAACTATGACCACAGATTGCACCACATTGTACTGTATTCATGGCCACAGAATGCACCATAGTGTATTGTAACTATGGCTACCGGGTGGACCGCAGTGTACTGTAACTATGACCACAGAGTGCACCATAGTGTACTGTAACTATGACCACAGAGTGCACCACAGTGTTTTGTAACTATGACTACAGAATGGACCACAGTATACTGTAACTATGACTACAGAGTAGACCACAGTGTACTGTAACTATGACCACAGAGTGGACCACAGTGTACTATAACTATGACTACAGACTGGACCACAGTGTACTGTAACCATGGCCACAGAATGCACCATAGTGTACTTTAACTATGACCTCAGAGTGCACCACAGTGTACTGCAACTATGACTACAGATTTGACCACAGTGTACTGTAACTATGACCACAGAGTGCACCACAGTGTACAGTAACTATGACTACAAAGTGGACCACAATATACTGTAACCATGGCCACAGAGTGCAGCATAGTGTACTGTAACTATGACTACAGAGTGGACCATGGTGTACTGTAACTATGACTACAGAGTGGACCACAGTGTACTGTAACCATGGCCACAGAGTGCACCATAGTGTACTGTAACTATGACTACAGAGTGGACCATGGTGTACTGTAACTATGACTACAGAGTGGACCACAGTGTACTGTAACTATGACTACACAGTGGACCATGGTGTACTGTAACTATGACTACAGAGTGGACCACAGTGTACTGTAATTATGACCACAGAGTTCACCACAGTACTATGACTACTGAGTGGACCACAGTGTACTGTAACCATGGCCACAGAGTGCACCATAGTGTACTGTAACTATGAATACAGAGTGGACCACAGTGTACTGTAACTATGACTACAGAGTGGACCATGGTGTACTGTAACTATTAGGGGTGGGAATCGTTTACTATCTCACGATTCAATTCGATTCTGATTTTGGGGGCCACGATTCGATTCAAAATCAATTTTCGATTCAAAACGATTTTCGATTCAAAAAACGATTTGATTTATAAAGATTTCTGCTTCAGTCTATAAAATCTGCATGATCTACTACAGTCTGCTTTGCAAGACAGAATGACAAATACAGAAAATAAAGTGTCTTTCACTCTAAATTAACAAAAATAATGTGCTTTGGTAAAATAAAATGCTTTTTGTTGTGTTACCAAAATTCTTTAGCTTCATTTTGCAAGCTCTCACGGCTGGCTCGGATGCAGTTCCACCAGCGTAACCGTACACAGCCAGGTCCCTGCTTTCTCTGTGGTTGCTTCTCGTTTAATGGTGTCTCGCTACCTCTCTCTGTTATGCTTTCTCTTTACTTATTCGAGTATCTATCTCCTGCGTCGCTTCCTGATTCATCTCAAGTTTTCCCAATCCTGTATTTCTTCCTATCCGTTTTGCCTTTATTTTTGGGAAGGGTTTTATTTTGCTGCGGCATTTTTTGCCAGTTACTTCTGCTGGCGTCCTTGGTGTACGTTCCCGTGCTCATCGCGTTACACAAGCCTTGCACACGAGCTACATTGTGTCAAGTTCGGTCTTCCCTGGCATTCGGTAAAAACCAAAATGAACCCATATTTTTGCCTTAAATGAAGACGGGACACGTTGAATATCTCTTTCCTCCATTTGTTTTGAAACTTTTCCGCACATGAGTGTGTCCCAGAATCTGCTGCATAAAGTCTCACATAATTTTGTAATTACATAACGCGAGACTTCACCACGACTTAGAATCGATTCTGAATTGTAGAAAATGAGAATCGATTTTTGATATATGAATCGATTTTTTGGCACACCTCTAGTAACTTTGACCACAGTGTGAACCACAGTGTACTGTAACTATGACCACAGAGTGCACCTGGAGCTGAGGCACTGTCATATAGGGCGACTGAAGCTGAGGCACTGTCGTGTGGGGTGACTGGAGTTGAGGCACTGTCATATAGGGTGACTGGAGCTGAGGCACTGTCATATAGGGTGACTGGTGCTGAGGCACTGTCATATAGGGCGACTGGAGTTGAGGCACTGTCATATAGCGTGACTGGAGCTGAGGCACTGTCATATAGGGTGACTGGAGCTGAGGCACTGTCGTGTGGGGTGACTGGAGCTGAGGCACTGTCATATAGGGTGACTGGGGCTGAGGCACTGTCATATAGTGTGACTGGAGCTGAGGCACTGTCATATAGGGTAACTGGAACTGAGGCACTGTCATATAGTGTGACTGGAGCTGAGGCACTGTCATATAGGGTGACTGGAGCTGAGGCACTGTCGTGTGCGGTGACTGGAGCTGAGGCATTGTCGTATAGGGTGACTGGAGCTGAGGCACTGTCATATAGGGTGACTGGAGCCCTTTTGGCAGTAGATATCACATTAGCTCCACAGACAATGCTGGAGGGCTCAAACAGACACCTCAGTTAAGTCTGTACCACCATCTAGAGGCCATGCACCACTATAGCCCACGCACACACACAAACACATACACACCCACACACACACACACACCGAGGCTGTTTAAAAGCCTAGAGGCAGACGCACACTCAGATGAACTCATGTATTATTTGCCTTTTTTGAAGCAGTTTCTGGTGGGAACACTTTGGTGAGTCAGACAGCAATAAAAGATTTAGCTTAACTTCCAGCCTGCAGGCCGTGAACGCACACAGGAACCTGAGCATCTGAGGGCTGGGCAGCACTCTCACTGTAATTCACCGCGTTTATCTCCAATCACACCGTCCCTAATCAAATGAAGGGAACTCTGCCTCGCTCTCCGAACCTGAGAGATGAGGACCCGAGTTCCTTGTTTTTGTCTCAATTACATTTCTCTTTCACTCACTCTCTCGCTCTCTCTCTCTCGCTTTCTCTCTCTCTCTCTCTCTCTCTCTCACACACACACACACAAAGTAAGAGTCTTTGCTGTGTTTGATGAATCCTTTTCTCTCTTTAGATTTTGTCACTATCCTTTTATAAAAAGAAAAATGGATGTGCCAGTTGTTGAATTTTATCATGGGACAAGCCATCATTTATTTTATTATGAAAAAGAAGCAGGATACAGTTCATGATAGTGCATATTTTAGTGCATATTTTAGTGTGTAATGTAGTGCACGATATGTGCAATTTTTATAAGATCCAAAGAAGGAAATTCATAGACTTTAAGTTCTGGTGTTCAGCACAGGATCTGTCTGGGTTTGGAAAAATAGGAATACAGAGTAGTTATCTGGACTGGGTTCCATGCTTTAATGTATAAGGTTGTCTCAAAAGTACAGAAGTGAAAATGAAACCTGTATTCGGGCTGTCCTTCTGTCCTCATCCTCATGAACCTTCACCAAAACATCTGGCTGAATGCATGCAGACGCAGCAGTCATTCTTTATAAGTCTTTAACATGAACAACTCTCTATCTACACATAGTATATTCATTTTATTTGGGTGTCTCCTCATTTTTGAGACACCTTGTATCTGATGAAATTGTGTAGGGATATAAACACAGACATTTCTCATTTCTTTCCTGTTCTCTGACTTTATGTCTCTCTTTATGTCTCAAGTTTGCAGCAGTATCCCTAACAACATGAAGGTCTATCCTCTGAACCGGACTGCGCTGGTGCTGACCTGGGACCGGCCGTCTGTCGTCTACCACCCGCCCGTCGTGGGCTTTCTCGTGTCCTACAGCTGGGTGAAGGAAGAAGTGCCTTTCGAGAAAACTTACACCCAGACCAGCGAGCAGCACACCGTGAGTTTTCCATCCCATGGCATCACATTAGCTCTTCAGCTCCACAAACAGTAACTACACAGCAGTAGCTTAAGTCTGGTAGCTTAAGGTTTGACCACAGCAAACAAATTAATTTAGTCTATGGCGTGTTGCTGGCACTGCTGGCTCTATCAGACCCCTGTCATTTTTCTCAGAGACTAGCTCTCCATAAGTAATGGCAAGTTAAATATTTGCCCAGTTATAATCATTTCACTAAAGTCCCAAGAAGTAACTAAGATATTGGACAAAACTAACTGGAAAGTACAGGCCCCCCGAGACCAGAGTTGGACTGCTACCTTTTTTATAAACCCCTATGTGCTTTATAGGACTGATGGATTTAGACAGCATGCAGTCTGTCTTCCTGGGAGTCTGATCAGTGAGATCTCCCCCACACCCCACCCGTCACCTTGCCAGAATTGTCTTCTACTTGTGGTATCCATGACAACCAGGGAGGGCCCAGCACGCTAAGGAAACTTCTCTGATGAAACCTGCCAATCTTTTTCTGGCTCGGCCGAATTAGATTTGGATTCAATTGTAGAAATCCACCCACTACGGGCAAATCCCAATTACTCCTCCTCACTCCAAAACACATTCTGCCTCCCTAATCGTTTCTGCACCACATTTACATTTTTATTTCAATTTTGAACCTAAGCGTAGGTTGCATAAGGGAGTCAAGACCGATTTTTGTCATATAAAACTGTCATATGAAGCTCTCCCATTTCTGGAGTCTGGAATATAATTGAATGACCAGGAGATTTCAAGAAATAAATGTAATGTAAAATGTAATTTTGGCTTGCATAATGTTGACATAAATCTGAATTTGGATTTACATTCTTTGTCCTGGAAAATTAAATATTGTCAAATTTCCATATTGTCAGTCCAATGCCATATTATCAGCGAGTAATAAGAAAGATGGAAAAGGAAGTGTTGAAGAAACTTGGATGTGGCGAATACCCAATCTGTCTCCATCTGAATGGAGCCAAAGACTTTTAGTTAACTGAAATTGAATCACTCAGTCTGATGCTCCAGTATGCTCACTAGCATGATTGCTACCTAACAAACGCGCCTGTGCATCTGTGTCTCCCTCAGAGGGCAGTGATCACACAGATCTCCCCAGATGTTCTGTATCTCTTCCGAGTGCAGGCCTTGTGTCAGAAAGATCAACGCAGCGACTTCAGCCAAACGCTTTTATTTAGAGGTGAGTCTCGTGACCCCGCGGCGTATGCTGCATGCTAACGTAGCATTGGCTAATGCTTCGGGTGACTTGATTCGCTTTCCTTGTGCCTCATGGCCCTTGATGTTGTTTTGTTTTTGTTTTTGTTTTTTTTTCAGCAAATACCACGAGGATATTTGAAGGGACGAGAATCGTGAAACCTGGAATGGTGGGTCCTGCCCCTTGAGTATGATGTGAAGCATGATTTAGGTGTTCTGCGCTGTATTCTCTCCCCCCCCCCCCCCCCCCCCCCCCTCACGTCCTGTCTTGCCATTTTCCAGCCTACGGTGTCTCCACCTTCTTCTGCGGACATGGCCCCCATCAGTTCTGGATCCTCGACATGGGCCTCCTCTGGCATCCCCTTCTCCTTTGTCTCCATGGCAACGGGCATGGGACCTCCATCCAGTGGCGGGCAGGCCACAGTGGCATCTGTGGTTACCAGCACGCTATTGGCCGGCCTGGGCTTCAGTGGCAGTGTGATCTCCTCCCTCCCTGGGACCTTCTGGCCCACCCAGTCTCCAGGGTTAGGCCCCGCCCCAAATCGCCAGCCGGCCTCTCCCAGTTCAGAGACCGCTGTCTCCGAGACTGAGTCCATCTCCTCCGAGGAGGGGGTGGGAATTAAAGACCCAGATGAGGAAGACAGTGAGCGCGACGGAGAGGACGACGAGGATAAAGAGGATGAAGGGAAAGATGAAAGAAAAAAGAAAGAAAAGACTATGACAGGAAAGGACACAAAGAAGGGGCAAAGCAGTCTTCAGAATTCCACTGCTTCTGTGCCAACTTCCACGTCTAGAGGAGAAGAAAGAGATGGTGGGGACGTGAACGCAGAGGTCTCCACGGTGCCACCTGGAGGCATAGAGGAGCAGATCTCCATGGTCACTCAGAGGCCATCAGCACAGAATGTGACTCAAACATCAAGGTTGCCAGATAGTGACTCTACACACATGGAGCTGGCCACTAGTTCCTCAAACACAACAAAGCTGACCGATGAAGACAGGAAATCCTGGACCTTCTATGTTCATACTGGTATGAGCCAAATAGAATATGCACGTCCCTACACTAATGTTGATACTACAGTAATCTGCACTTCCCTACACTAATGTTGATACTACAGTAATCTGTACTTCCCTACACTAATGTTGATACTACAGTAGTCTGTACTTCCCTACACTAATGTTGATACTACTGTAATCTGCACTTACCTACACTAATGTTGATACTACAGTAATCTGTACTTCCCTACACTAATGTTGATACTACTGTAATCTGCACTTACCTACACTAATGTTGATACTACAGTAGTCTGTACTTCCCTACAGTAATGTTGATACTACAGTAATCTGTACTTCCCTACAGTAATGTTGATACTACTGTAATCTGTACTTTCCTACACTAATGTTGATACTACAGTAATCTGTACTTCCCTACATTAATGTTAATACCACAGTAATCTGTACTTTCCTACACTAATGTTGATACTACAGTAATCTGTACTTCCCTACACTAATGTTGATACTACAGTAATCTGTACTTCCCTACAGTAATGTTGATACTACTGTAATCTGTACTTTCCTACACTAATGTTGATACTACAGTAATCTGTACTTCCCTACATTAATGTTAATACCACAGTAATCTGTACTTTCCTACACTAATGTTGATACTACAGTAATCTGTACTTCCCTACACTAATGTTGATACTACAGTAATCTGCACTTCCCTACACTAATGTTGATACTACAGTAATCTGTACTTCCCTACACTAATGTTGATACTACAGTAGTCTGTACTTCCCTACACTAATGTTGATACTACTGTAATCTGCACTTACCTACACTAATGGTAATACTACAGACTGTAGTATTAACATTAGTGTAGGTAAGTGCAGATTACAGTAGTATCAACATTAGTGTAGGGAAGTACAGACTACTGTAGTCTACAGTAATCTGTACTTCCCTACACTAATGTTGATACTACAGTAATCTGCACTTCCCTACACTAATGTTGATACTACAGTAATCTGCACTTCCCTACACTAATGTTGATACTACAGTAATCTGTACTTCCCTACACTAATGTTGATACTACAGTAATCTGCACTTCCCTACACTAATGTTGATACTACAGTAATCTGCACTTCCCTACACTAATGTTGATACTACAGTAATCTGCACTTCCCTACACTAATGTTGATACTACAGTAATCTGCACTTCCCTACACTAATGTTGATACTACAGTAATCTGCACTTGCCTACACTAATGTTGATACTACAGTAATCTGTACTTCCCTACACTAATGTTGATACTACAGTATTTAAGGACAGAGTTTTTTAATGCTGTCTGCCTTTAAAAACATTGCAAGAACGTTTTTTTATCTGAAGCCATGGACAGAAATCTTATATAAATACCTGGTGGTGCTCCTGTCAGAATTTTTTCTCCAAGAATAGGGACATTTGAACTTTTTATAAATTCATACAAATGTCCACTCTTTTATGTTCTTATCAATGACTCAGAGCAAAACAGCATATCTACTGTTCCCCGGGGCCCAGGCTCCTCCAGGGTGGAGTGGATCATCCCTCTGATGGTAGTGTCAGCTCTCACTCTCCTCTGCCTGATTATGCTGCTGGCTGTCCTGGTGTACTGGAGGTAAGATCTTCACCATCTTCACCAAAAACTTCACCATCGTGGGTTTGGAGGGTGCGGTTTGGAAAACACTTCCACACAAATTTCTCCAGTTGAATCTAAAAGGTTCATCTAGCAAGCATCTAGATTATGGAGGCCACTTTGGTCATCTTGTTAACAAACATCAAGATCATCATCTGGATCTTGGTGGAAATGCCATGAATTCTTCTGACCAGAAACATCAACTAATCCTCCTTATGTAATTTCTGGAACTACGGTGGCCCTATGACACCATGTCCGTGTTCTCCGAAGGGGAGGATCCCCTGTCCGCTCTAGTTCTCCCAGAAGCCACGGCCTGTTGTGCCTTCACCAGGCCAGTGCTGAGGGCCTCCCATCGCTGAGAGCTCCCAGGCTCAGGGAGAGCCGTCCCAGTGGTGCCCCTGTCTGCGAGGCCTTCGGGCCAGCCGTGCCAACTGGAGCGTGCCCAGCGAAATGCGACGACACGCAGAATAGTGATGCCAGAAGAAGTGGAGGAAGGAATGACGCTAAAGCTGCCATATCCAAGGGATTTATCTTCATTTGGGTGGTTTGGTTGCTATAGTTACTTCAGGAAACCTGAAAGGGGTTAATCCCAGATCAGCGTCCTATTACAGGAGCCTGAATGTAACCACCATTAGTAAAAGAGCCAAAATGGCTACGCACTGGTTGCTAGGGACAATATGGGTCAAAGACGTTATACAGTTATATAGTGTTTCGCATCATTTGGAAAACAGTGCAGTCATGTTAAACCCATTTCAGTCTCTTTTAATGATGTTAATCTGGCAAAAACATATACAACAATACAACATGAGACAAATGTCCCTAATTTCATCTTTATTTGTGTGCACGTATTGGTAATCTCATTTCCATAATAGGCAATCTGGCTTTAGCAGAAGGAAGTGTGTTAATGATAAAGTGAATGAAATGGTGATTGAGTTGAATAGGCTTGTCAGTGATTTAATGAACAATTATCTGATGAGCGAGCGGAAGAGAAGCAGATGGAGACTTGACAGCTCCCTCAAGAGAGCGTAATGCGTTTGGTTTGTCATTAAAATATCATGAGTGTATTGTACTGTATAAAGTGCTTTTGTGTGTTATCAGTATGCGCACGGTGTCCAGAAAAACCTCCTTCCGCAGCTGCATTGTCTTGTTCCTCGCCTGTTTATCTCTCATTAAACTGAAATCCTAAATCTCTTGCTTTGCCTAGTTTAGGTGAAATGTTTGTAGTGTTTTTTTTTTCCACTAAGGCAAAGTTTTGAAAAAGGTAAGCACTGTGTTATTTAACTAAAGTTCCGCACTTTCATGCTTGCCTGTTTCCGATAGAGAAAATGGGCTCCAAATAACAGAATGTAAGCAGTTATTGGCTGAAATTAAGTTCTGATGTTGCCAAGGTGATAGGCTAATGAGGTTTTTATGTAGGCTACGATCCATCTGGATGGCTCAGAGGCTTTTCTGAATCTACTTAAACTCACAGATGCCCCAAAACAGAGAAACACAACGTTTGCCTGTGCTAAATTCCTATTCTCATCAACACAGTTGATTTTGAGAGGAAAAAATGTAGTCCTCCCTCACCCATTGCTGTACTATTATCACTGGATGTACGCTTTGTAGACTTTGTCCTAAAGCACTCCAACTGCATCTAGGGGTCTCACATAGACAATGCACTACAGGCTTCCAAGGGAGGGTCATTAGGATAGATAGGGTGCAGGGGGATGATCCCCTGGGCCCTCCCCTTTCTCCCCCCCCTCCTTCCCCTCCTTTTTTTCTTTTCTCACAGACACCTCCTTGTTCTCTTTTCATCTTTTCATCTCTCAAGGATGAGTAGTATCTGCTCTTTGCTCTGCATTAAGTACAGGTAGGGGGCTCCAGCGTTTGCATGGCACTGAAAATTGTGGGACATGATTGTAATGTGCACGTCGTAAGAGAATTGGAAGAGAGAGGACTGTTAGGTGTTTGTGATTTAAAATGTGAGTTATTTTTAAGTGTCCAAATGTTTAAGTGGTTTAGTTACAAAAAGAGTGTAACTGCTCTACTGAATCACACTTTTAGTGCACAGAAATGTACATCTTGCTTCTGAGTGAGCAGAAGTTTTGTCGGTCTCAAAGAGTTTTCTGTGAGCACTATATTTACCTGCTGCAGGCTTTGAACACAAACTTCCTGCACCCAAAAGGTGCTGATACTCAAATGTAGTACAGCCCCTTTGTGGATCTACCGGATTGCGACATCAGGTTTGGTTTGCTTGGCAAGGTGCTCCGCTAACCTGAATCCTTTTATCTTAGGAGGTTTTTCCATGCCGCTCATATCTACATAGAGGACAGGAACTCCCCTAGAGTGATTCGCAATGAGAGCTTACCTGCCCTCTCTATACCTGGTGAGTCAGATGCATTCACAGACACGCTCTGTTGCACGACGTATGCACACATGTGGCAATGTGTGAAGTTTTTTGCTTTTGCTTTTCAAAACAAGCAATTTGCTTTCTGCTGCGAGCATTTTGGTGTGCGATGGTTCGGCTCATTTCTCAGTGTGCATGGGGGTTTTAATAGCTCCATTCAGGCATTTGATAGTTTTGTTAAATGGCCCAGCTGCTGGTGGGACGAGCCTGATCCTCACCCCCTTCTCTCCTGTCTTGACTGACAGGTCTGTATAGCTGTAGCCTACTCTCAGGGAGTAAAATTTACCATTAGGGTTTACAAGCACACTGTTTTTGTGTGATAGTTTAATGTCTCCATAATGGAGAAGCCATCAACCATACCTTTTAAAGTGAGGTGTGTGTGTGTGTGTGTGTGTGTAATCTGATGGAGGAAGAGCCCTCCTGTGGATGATGCAGGTTTAATAAATATCCATAGCTATGGCAAAAGTCAAATACCGCTGTGCTTCTCAGGGCTTGTGCTGCCTGATCAAATAATGGTCTCAGCTGTGAGGCCCCGAGTCAGCAATGAGCCTATGGGTGATTATGCAGAACGCTGGCCAGTGTAGCACACCCCCCTCATTCAGGGGTGAATGATGAGGCTCACACACATGCTCCCCACTGAACATCACTCCTGTCCTGTCATTCAGCCTCCAGACATAAAATAAAAAATACACATCTAATAAACACAGCTTATATATATATACTGGTAAAACACATTAACCATTACTTACACTTGTTTACTTAAATATCCTCTTGATGGGGTTTAACACAATGATTGTAAAATGTATGTAAACCTATATTTGCTTTTATATGTGTGTGTGTGTGTGTGTGTGTGTGTGTGTGTGTGTGTGTGTGTGTGTGTATGTGTGTGTGTGTGTGTGTGTGTGTGTGTGTGTGTGTGTGTGTGTGTGTGTGTGTGTGTGTGTGTGTGTGTGTGTGTGTGTGTGTGTGTGTGTGTGTGTGTGTGATTTCAGATGACCAAGAAGCAGTCCCAGTCAGACAGTTCCTCAAACATATCATGGAACTCTATGCCAACAACCACCATGGCTTCACTAAGGAGTTTGATGTGAGCAGTTTTCTCCAATGAGTGTTGAGTGTGTCACAGATGGCTATAGGAAGAGGCTAATTAAGGAACAGTGGCTCATTAAAGCTGCCCTCTAGCTGTAGGAACGTGCACAGCAACACCGCAGTATTCTCGCCTGTATCCTGCCCATGGCAAACATTTACTCAGGCTCAATCTACTGCAGACATATTCAAAGACAACCACCAATTCCCTTGTACACATAAGACTCCTGTGAAGTGTAATACCCAGGATGTTTCCAAAACAAACTTGTGCAAGAGGGATCTATTAAATCTGCAGTAACATCACAGTTAAGATTAAAGACATTTGGATACATTCACACTGCACATCACGGCACTAATTACGACGATGGTGAATAATCATGGCCATCATTGTTTGGATGTGATATTTATGAAATGCTTTGAACATATAGGATGATTTGTGTAAATAACAATCGGTTGTGTTCCTAATCAGTAGAATAATGAGAAGAAATCTTTTTCAAAGGACTCTGGCTCAATGTGTGTACCGAGAGACACCGTTACAGTTGCTGTAGCAACTACTTGATTTTCCTCGTCTTTTTATAGGAGGTTCAGCACTGCACAGTCGACGTTAAGATTACAGCTGAGCACTCAAACCACCCGGACAACAAGCCGAAAAACAGATACGTCAACATAGTAGCCTGTGAGTGTCCAGTGTACGTCACTCGACATGAATTATTCATGAGCATTTTGGAGCGACCTTTCGGATCACTGTGCATAACAGATTTGGATTCACAGGAGGGCAATCCATTAGCTGCCATATTGAAAAGTTGCATTGTGTATTCCCTATGCTACAGACGACCATAGCCGAGTGAAATTGCAGCCGTCGCCAGGAAAAGATTCCAAACACACTGACTACATCAATGCTAACTATGTAGATGTAAGTAGCAGTGTGTGTGGGTACATTTGTACATGTGCGTATGGATACTTGTGTACATGAGCACATGAGTGTGCATATGTTATAAGTAGTTCTTGTCTCTTTAAGGGTTATAACAGGCCTAAGGCATACATTGCGGCTCAGGGACCACTGAAGTCCACTTTTGAAGACTTCTGGAGAATGGTCTGGGAGCAAAACACCAGTGTAATTGTCATGATCACCAATCTAGTAGAGAAAGGCAGAGTAAGTCAATAACAATCCCTGAAACATGCACCATACACCAATGAAAATTGAAACTCCTGCATATGTATCGTCTGCACCTTTCTCAACCACACAAAAACTATTTTGTCTTTATTGCACAGAGGAAATGTGACCAGTATTGGCCGTCAGACAACAGTGAGGCGTACGGGAATATAGTAGTCACACTGAAGAGCACCAGGGTCCATGCTTGGTACACTCTACGGCACTTTCTCATACGCAACACCAGAGTCAAAAAGGTCAGTCACTGCGATGGGGTGGGCACAGACAATCAGTGCATCGGTTGTGTATTGAACCACTGCATTGATTAGCTGAAGTAAGCAAAAGAGGTGAGATTTTTCTTTCTTTCTTTCTCTCTCTCTCTCTCTCTCTCTCTCTCTCTCTCTCTCTCTCTCTCTCTCTCTCTCTCTCTCTCTCTCTCTCTCTCTCTCTCTCAGGTTCAGAAGGTTAGGCAGAGTGGGAGAACAGTGGTCCAGTATCACTACACTCAGTGGCCCGATATGGGTGTGCCTGAATACACCCTGCCAGTGCTCACCTTCATCTCCAGGTCTTCTGCAGCCCATGTTCCTAACTCTGGGCCCATCTTGGTTCACTGCAGGTAGGCTACACTGGAGGGGGGGGGGGGGTGTTAAGCCCTGACTGAGCTCATGTAAATCACGCTGTGAGCTGTTCCAAGCCTTTAGTCTGTTGGGTTCACCGGCTCTCTCCCATGCAGCGCCGGCGTAGGGAGGACCGGCACGTACATCGTGATTGACAGCATGCTCCAGCAGATAAAGGACAAAGGCACAGTAAACGTTCTGGGCTTTCTCAAACACATCCGCACCCAGCGCAATTACCTGGTGCAGACTGAGGTTAGTGCACAGTAATGGAATTGAACACGCGCACATATAGGCGACACTCCCGCGTTTGGCTGCAGACGCCATGGAGACCAGCGTCAAACAAGGTGTTACAACAATTCCGTGTTTTGAGAATAGATTTCAACACCACATTCCCGTCAATGTGCACATCCAGAGACACCGTTAGAGTTGCTGTAGCAACTACAGGTTTTCCTTTGTGTTTCTGTAGGAGTTTTGGAGTTGCATAAGCAACTCCACATGCTTGAGAAGAAAGTATCGACATCAAATTGTGGTCAACATAAAAAAAAAGAAAAAAACTTCCAGAACATTTCATTCCCTGAATGTTGTCCAATTTTTTTTTTATGTCAATACAAGTCACTCAATATCCCTGGCAGTGGAGTCTGAAGGATGCCTCTTGTGTATACGTGTGTGTGTGTGTGTGTGTGTGTGTGTGTGCGTGTGTGTGTGTGTGTGTGTGTGTGTGTGTGTGTCCTTCAGGAGCAGTACGTGTTTATCCATGATGCTCTCATGGAGGCTGTGCTTAGCAAAGACACCGAGGCACCAGCGTGGCAGCTACACACATACGTCAACGGCATCCTCAGCCCCAGCCGGACCGCCACAACCCGCCTGGAGAAGCAGTTTAAGGTGAGCTGTCCTCGTGCGCAGAAGCGCCTCGTGAACGGAGGGACCCGTGCGTGCCCAGAATCCCCAGGCTCCGCTGTGAATTAAATCTCTTATAAATGGATTTTTGTCATCACTGAGTTCTCAAGTGGCGCGTTACTATTGCTGGGACCCGTGCTTGACTTTCAGTGATACAGCAGTCATTTGTAATCCAGGAGGGCATATTCAGGTCATGTATGCAGAAGTACATGACGGTGTCATGTGAGGGTCGGTTCAGAAACACGGTAGCCCTCACTCGCCCAGATTAGTGGCTGTCCTCACAGAGTAATGAAGGCTTCAACTTTAGGTGTGTCCTGTCCTTGAATTCCAGACGAGGTTTTGTCTGGTACTCAGATTTTCATTTAATGTGTTCTTCTTTGAAATGGTTTGACTGTTACTTCAAAAAATAATTTAGTATTTCTCAAGTTTTGACATAAAGGCGTTGCACAGGTCTAAATGTGTAACACCTAAGGTACACGGTAGTTATGTAGCTAGAAACTTGTCAGTGAGGGATTTCATGTTCATATTCAAAGCTGATATGATTTTTAATGAACACTTCAGCCAAAATGTCTTGACATCCTGAAAGCTAGCTCTGAAATAAGTGAGGGCGTAAGGCACCTCTGTGACTGTTGTAGCCTGTTAAATCTATATATATATATATATATATATATATATAATATATATATATATATATATATATATATATATATATATAGAGAGAGAGAGAGAGAGAGAGAGAGAGAGAGAGAGAGATAGATAGAGAAAGAGAGAGAGAGAGAGAGAGAGAGAGAGAGAGCACTTTGCTTGCTGATGAACTTACTCCCCCTTGTGGTTGATTGTGGCATGTCTCCTCAGCTGGTGATGCAATGTAATGCCCAATTCATGGAGTGTTTCAGTGCACACAAAGAAAGCAACAAAGGGAAGAACCGCAACTCCTCAGTTGTGCCGTGTGAGTCTCAACAAACATCAGCAATCAGCATCTTTACTGTGAACTTAAACTTTAAGAACTAAGGTTATAAAAGCATGTCACGCATTATAAATCCTAATCTGTTTTCTCCAATCAGCATTATAATTCAATCTTAGTATTTATACATAAACTGTAAGTAGTATTATTAGATTATTCATGTCTACAAAGGATATCAACTTTCTTTCAAATGCCCTTTGCAAGTTACCTGTGAATTTGCTTAGTGTACAGTATTGTGTGATCTTTGGAGCAGTTATGACTGGACAGGAACTGATCTGAGAGCAGCACTCTTACTCTGTTATGTTTGATAAATATGAGTCCGTGTTCCCCTCCAGCGGAGCGAGCACGAGTCACACTCACTCCTCTTCCTGGCCTGAAGGGGACGGACTACATCAATGCCTCTTATATCATGGTACCATCAATCAGTGCACCACAGTGACCTGCGCTTTCATTTCCTGCTGATTCTTTGGGCTGTTTTTAGAAACATTCATTTTGTTTAGAGGGACATTGAATTAAGAAGTTAGTACAATGTAGCCATATAATACAGTTACATTGTCTGTGCTTTGAAATAATATTTAATAATATAAATATTCAAGCTGATATTCTTCAGTAAATTCTTCTTTACTTTAGTCTGTACCACTTTTAATAATTGTTTAGTGGTGTAAAAACTGAAGTGCATGCTTAACCAATCACAGGGCTACTATAGGAGCAATGAGTTCATTATTACCCAGCATCCCTTGCCACACACCATCACAGACTTCTGGAGGATGATCTGGGATCACAATGCTCAAGTCATCGTCATGCTGCCCGACAACCTAGGTCTGGTGAGTGGACCGCTAGGAATCCTGCAAATGTGTCCCGATTATTTTCTTTTGTAACACTCAGTGTAATTAGCATAATTTTTTTGGATCAAAGGCAACTTAAGTACAATAAGCTATATATTTGAATTGAAGTTCATTTTATTTATACTAGCACTACGTACATCGACTGCACTGGAGTTCTCTCCAGCGCATTTAGTTCACTTTCATTTGTCATTTAAAAATGTCATTTAAAAATGAATTGTTAATTAATTGTTAATCTGATCTTAATAAAATCTTAACTAGAAATGCAGTGCGTCCTACCCAGTAGTTTAAATCTTCACCGTCATGCTTGTAGACTGTGATGTTTTGGAGCCACGTCTACATTAGTAAATGGAATAAACCTTGAATAAAATGAGTCTGAAAATTAATGGGTAGAGCTGCAAGGATGTTGTGGTGTGACTGATGGCTTGTGTATCCTCCCAGACCGAGGACGAGTTTGTATACTGGCCCAGCAGAGACGAGCCCATGAACTGTGTGGCATTCACTGTCACCCTCATCAACACTGATAAATTGTGTCTGTCTAATGAAGACCATCTCATCATCCATGATTTTATCCTGGAGGCCACACAGGTACTTCACTCCCTCCCCTGCAGCAGTTATCCTGTCTCCAGAGCTTTACTGGACCCAAGCAGACTGTCTCCTGCCTGGACCTCATCAGCAATACTTCAGTTCAGAATCATATGCGATCAGGATTTCTACTACTCCTCTTACAAGTGATCTCAAGGTCAATCAAATAGTGATTTAATTTAGTGATGTGTGTGTGTGTGTGTGTGTGTGTGTGTGTGTGTGTGTGTGTGTGTGTGTGTGTGTGGGCATACATGTCTGCGCATGTGTTTCAGGATGATTATGTGCTGGAAGTTCGGCATTTCCAATGTCCGAACTGGCCTGACCTTGAGGCTCCCATTAGCAACACGTTAGAGCTGATCAACATCATTAAAGAGGAAGCCATGACCAGGGACGGCCCCACCATCGTACATGACGAGTGAGGACTCCACGCCATGCTCCTTTCAATATCTAACAGTACATAAGCAGGCGATGCTGACTGGCTTGTCTCCATTGGCCAGGTTTGGGGCGGTTTCTGCTGGGATTCTCTGTGCTCTGACCACACTGTCACAGCAGCTGGAAAGTGAAAGTGCGGTGGACGTCTACCAGGTGGCCAAGATGATCAACCTCATGCGGCCTGGGGTCTTCACAGAGATTGTAAGTCTTCAACAGCCCAATTATGGGTGCGGAGCAGATCATGCAGACATGTGCACCTTTGTGGTCATAAATGCATAACATGCTGTTTCTGTCATGTATTCTCTGTGTGTTTTTCAGGAGCATTATCAGTATCTCTACAAAGCAGCGCTCAGCATGGTCAGTAATAAAGACACTGGACTTTGCTATCCCTACTTGGACAGAAATGGGAGAGTAAAGAACACAGATGAGTCCATCCCGGCTGAGAGCATGGAGTCTTTGGTGTGAAAGTTCACAAAACGAGGGGACACCCACGTTCATTCTGCAGACTTTCCTCGAGGCCTTTATTTTTTTGCCAGACTCATTGGTAAAATATATATTAAAAAAACAACCTAAAGACTTTTTGTATACTGATAAAAAAAAATTCTTTTGATATTTATTTTTGCTGCTTTTTGTTATCCTGCTGTGTCACAACTTGTTCTTCGAATACACAAACATACACACATGCGTGCACACACACACCTACGACAAAATGCAGCTGTCTACTTTGCACTATACTCTCAGTGTTACTGCCTGATGCCTAGCTGATGTCCTCCAATTCTGCCCATCAAGCTCCTGTCCACTCCTTGGGGGCGGGGAATAATCGGCAATGCTCCTCTGCAGAAGTCAACACTTTAAAACAGACCACATTAGCATAGACACTCAGCTCATTTACATGCAAGCTTTTCATGTTCGACTCAAGACCCACCACGATTCAACTTTCATCCGAAGAAAATGTTGGGTTAATGTTATTTTTGGTTAAATGTAATTGAAAATGACCATTTTCAGTCTAACTTATATATGTTATTTCAATGTGGTATAACAGCAACTGTGAACATATATTGTTATTGGTAGCATTTCTATTGTTTTGTAAAATATATAAATATATTGATCATATAAATGTGTGTCTTCCTCTTTTGTGTCAGTTTTACTCGCCATTAACAAATGGCAAACTTGAACAGTACTTTTCAAGTACTTTTTCACCATTCTGCCCACAGTTTTACTCTCCAAGCCCACCTATGCCATGTAACGGACACTGTTTAGGAACAGGACAAAAAAGTAGGCCAAGGGGGAAAGGGCAGACTCTGACCTCCAAGTGATCATAAATTAGCTGTCCTGAAAAAATATTGGGTAATAAATGTACATGCTTTCATTTTAAGTTCTCACCTCTAAACCAAATCATTTACATGATCTCAAATTGCTATATAAATTTAGTTGTCCTTCCAGTTATTTTTTATTATTTTTTGCAAGCCCTGTGTAGAGAAATATAAACATGTTATGTAATACATTTCTGGTTCATGAGCCCCATTTTTAGTCATACCTGTTAACTTCTAAAACCAGTATTATGAGTAGCCTCGTACCTGTAGCCTGAACAGTTTCCCAAAGATATGGCATTCAGTAACTGTTTGCATGGACAGCAATGCTGTGGCACTTAATGGGGCTGTTTTGCATTCCAGGGATTCAGTACCACTAAATACAATTTTGTACCTTTCTCCAGATATGTGCTCTTAGTATATACTATTTGAAACTTAACCTGTGTTGTCTTTAAAAGTATATATTTGGTCCATCAGCAAACCGTGAATTGTATCTAGCATGCAGTAATTTCAGAAAAGGGTCATATGTTTTAGTGAAGTTGAATAGGGTACAAAAGACTTTTGTGCAACACTATTATGATTATGACCAGCCCATATTTCATAGAATACCTGAAATGATCAAATGTTCACATTTCTAAACAAGGCGACATGTTTATATGACTTAACCTAATTCGTTTAAAAAAGGTTTTATGATATACACTCATCTTTAACAAATGTTATCTGTGATATGTAAACAGACTCTCAAAAAGCACATGTATTTAATAACACCTTTACAAAGACGAAACCAACACAGCCAATCCCTTCCAAAAGAAATGACATCACGTCTAAACTCTAGAACGGCCTACTGCAAATCTACCCGTTTCCGGTTCTTTACAGCTTTTTATCACTAGGGAGCAGTATAACCTAAAGAACAAACGGGAACGTATGTAATGGTATATAGATTGAAATGTTACATAACTTGTGTATCTCTATACTCGACACAATGACATATCACTTTTAAATAATTGCCGCGTTAACCTAATTTATAAAGTCTATTTAACAAACTGGTTAACGTGGTCGTGTTTCATCTCCCCACTAAAATAATGGAATCGTCCGGCGATGACGTACTTCCTCCATGACTTGGGTAATGCCTTTTGGCCACGAAAACAAGAGGCGCATGAGTTCACTGGAGCCGAAATATAAATAATCAGTACTCGTTTAAAGCGCGTAAACGGTCGTAACATTTTTCGAAAGCACCATATACGGTTTCGAGAACTCCTGGCGTAGTTTTGGGGGTCGCTGGACGCAGTCGGAGCATTAGCCCGTGAGCTCGCCCATTCATTCGAGACCTCGCTGGCTAACAAAGGAAAACCAGGACCTGGCCGCGCAGCCGTCGCCTGCTGTGATCCGACGTTTAAGATTAGTCTGAAAATAATACGAGTAGACGCTACGGTGCAGTCCATTTAGCATCGATTAGGGAAGAAAAAGGTTTCCGTTTATCCCCCCCTCTTAAAAAGAGATTTTAGTACGCGCGCAAGTAGCTCCGCTAGCTGGTATTTAGCCTTGTGCGCATGCGCCTGAGTAGCTCCGCTAGCTAGTGTTTAGCCTTGTGCGCATGCGCGTAAGCATTTAGCGTTCCTGCGCGTTTCACGGGTCGCGTCGTTTTCGTCCAGTTGAACGTTTTTTAAATTCGCGAACGAAGCCGAAAATGGCCGAAATGTACATTCGCGTTGCCGAGGAGGAGAACGAGGAGCCGATGGAAATCCCTTCGGAAGACGACGGGACGGTGCTCTTGTCCACGGTCGCGGCTCAGTTTCCAGGGGCGTGCGGCCTGCGCTACCGGAGCCCGATATCGCAGTGCATGCGGGGGGTGCGGCTGGTGGAGGGGATCCTTCATGCCCCCGAGAACGGCTGGGGCAACCTCGTGTACGTCGTCAACTACCCCAAAGGTTGGTCACTGAAGGAGTGCAAGTCTATATAATATTTGTCTATTTATTGATCTTTCAGTAGTAGGACTTCAGCTCTAGAGGTTGTACGATCCCAGCTGCCATAAAAACATCGCGGTGGAACCGGGATGAGTTTTGAAAATTATGAAATTCTTACAATTCTCGGTTTTTTTAAGAATCCGCCCTCCCAGACAACAAGAGGAAGATGGACGAGATAGATGCCTCATCTGCGAAGATCAAGAGGGGGGACCAGAAAACGTCAGATCTAATTGTATTGGGTTTGCCATGGAAAACTACAGAGCAGGATTTGAAAGACTACTTCAGTACATTTGGTGAAGTCATTATGGTGCAGGTATATAACAACCTAATGTGTTTGTCGTTTGCATGTGGCTACAGGTGGAACCTGGAACTGGGTGTGAATTCTCAGTTTTTGCGTATAGTTCATATTTTCTGATTTTTATCATTAGGTTAAGCGGGATGTGAAGACAGGCAATTCAAAAGGGTTTGGCTTTGTGAGATTCGCTGAGTGGGAAACTCAAAGTAAAGTCATTTCTCAACGACACATGATTGATGGGAGGTGGTGTGATTGCAAACTTCCCAACTCGAAGGTAATGTGTGGTGTTTTATAGATTACATTCTTCATTTCAGTAAAAAAAAAAAAGAACTTAATTTGAAGTCACAGCTGTAAAATGACAATCCCACAGCAACATTTTGTGCATGCGATGCAGAATCAAGAACTGTTCCTTTTTGTCCAACAGCAAGGCCCCGACGAGCCCATGAGGAGCAGGAAAGTTTTTGTGGGCCGCTGCACAGAGGACATGACCGCAGATGACCTACGGCAGTTCTTCATGCAGTACGGCGAGGTCACCGACGTCTTCATCCCCAAACCATTCCGTGCTTTTGCTTTTGTTACGTTCGCAGACGACCAGGTATGTGAAACACTGTTCATCAAAAATAAACAAACAGTTGGCCTACTTAATGTGTGGGGGCTTTTACATAATTTGAAAAGGCTTAGGTGTTCGCTACAGGTGTTTTGAGAGCGCATTCTACCTCTTGTGCAGGTCGCTTCTTCCTTGTGCGGGGAGGATCTGATCATCAAAGGAGTTAGCGTGCACATCTCCAACGCAGAGCCCAAGCACAACAACAGCAGGCAGATGCTGGAGAGGGCGGGTCGCTTCGGAAACGGGTTTGGGGGTCAGGGCTTCGGCAGCAGCCGGAGCAGCTCCAGCAGCCTGGGCAGCTTCGGCAACTTCAACCTTAACCCGGCCATGATGGCCGCCGCCCAGGCCGCGCTGCAGAGCAGCTGGGGTATGATGGGTATGCTGGCCCAGCAGGGTCAGTCTGCCACCTCTGGCTCGAGCACGAGCGGCACGAGCTCCACTCGAGACCAGACGCAGTACAGCTCGGGCAACAGCAACTACAACAGCAGCTCGGCTACGCTCGGGTGGGGCACAGGCTCAAACTCCACCACCAGTGGCAGTGGGTTTAACTCTAGCTTTGGCTCCAGTATGGAGTCCAAGTCTTCGGGGTGGGGCATGTAAGTCGTGCGTTCTGTTTTTGAAGTGTTGGTATTTGCTAGTGTGTGTTTGGTAAGTATTTTTTTGAAAGACCTAATTCTTGTCTTGTGTTTGGAACAGGGAGCAGGAGGGAATGGGGAGTTGGGGGGGAGGATCGAATGTTTTTGTACATTTGAACAAGAGATTAAGTTTAGTGTCTGAAGTGAGCTGTGTTATCCAGTGTTGCGCAAAAGCGTCATCCTTGGTGTAATTTAGTTTTTTTTTTTTTTTTTTTACATTGTACTGGTTGATTGGAGGTAGGAAGAAGATATATTTCAACTGGATTCTTAAAATGCATGCGGTTTATTCTGTGGTCACTGAGATTGCATGATGTTAAGACCATCAGATTTCAACTTTGTTAAAGTTTTTTTTTTTTTTTAAGCCTGCATTGGGAAGAATCTGGTTGAAACTTCCAGCCTTTGAGTTAAACTTTTACTTGCGAAGATACATTTCAAAAGCCTTCATCGAAATCTCTTCTGCAGTTGCCATCTGTAGGTTTTGCCTGGGAAGAAGGCCCTCTGTGGCAGCTCTGTGTGGCTGAGATCATAATCCCACCTTCTTCCCCATGTCTAAAAGCTCTCATCGCACGGCTTGCTGGCACGGTGGGTGTCTACTTTTTTAAATCAACTTCTTTTTTCTGATTGACAAGAACTGCCCAGAAAGTGAACATTTTAACAACTCTTGAGTGCGATTGGTGGTGGCGAAGAGTGAAAAGGCTGCGAGTGAGCGAACGGAGAGAGAGGAAGGAAAGCGTGGAAGAGAGCGAACGAAAAAGACGGATGCGAGTGCGATGAAAGCTCAAATGTGAGTGCAGTGGGTGGCGCTTGTGAGCGTGTGAATGAGAGCTTGACTCTTCCCAGCCTCATCCAGATTACAATCCTGAAAAAAAATGGACAATTAGTTTTACATGTATCGGAATTTTTTTTTCTCATTAGGCCTCCCATTTTGCTTTTCTCCTATAGTATACTGACGTGTTTAAGTAGCTAGTGGAATGTTGTGATGATGAATATTTTGTCTTGCTTCTATAATCTGATCTGAATGCTGTATGGTGTGTGTGCTTTACTTCCTTGTAACTTGACCTGTAAGTGTGAACTTTGATGTGGATGACATCTTCAGTGGACACTGAGGGGGGGGAGAACGAGTGATGGTGTAAGTGCGACCTGTATGTGGAGTGCTGTGGATGTCTGTGGAATGAATTTCCTCTAGATAACTTTTGCTCAGTGTTTTCAAAAAGCATTTTATATGGCTTGTTAAATGAAGGGAGTGCTTCAATAAAACTTAATTTGAATAGGTATCTGTTTTCTCATATGGGATTGATCTCAAATAATATGAATTGAAGAAAAACAGCAGGAAACTAATTGAATTCACACATTTAGGGGCCTGGGAAATGGCTGGCTGCGGGTTGCGCCTGAACCCCAGGTGGAATGTCCGCTTGGGGACGGAGGAAGATGGAGGAGTATCTGGGTTCCCCATTACAGCTTTAGCATCTCTGGTAACAGAAATGGACACTGTAGAACGTAGCTGACTGACAGACACCTCATGTTTATTTTATTGTTGTTTTGTTTTTTGGAGCTTAGATAGGCTCTGGGTTGCCAGATTCAAGAGTTTTGATGTCCGTAAAGCAGGGTTGGGCTTGATCTGTGTCCAGCATCAAACGCTTAAATACTCTGGTGACAAACTATTGCAAGATGGTGGTCTAATATTCAATTAAGTGCAGTAATTGGTGTCATTTTTTTTTTGTCCAGATAGTCTAGTTAGGGGTCTGTAGTAAAGAATACTGGTCTTAATTCAAAGTATATTTCACATGTTTTGTCATTCAAATATTTTATAACAAACTACAGACTTTTTTACAATCAAACTTTTACATTCACAGGCAATGAAAACATGTTTTGCACATTCTATATTACAATAAAATACACGACCTGGATGAACGTCTGTGACTAATTAATTGAAGCGTCAATTTTAAATATGGTTAATTTTGTACTTTCATTAAGAAAAAATAATGCTGCCACATTGCTCATCCATAATGACTTATCAGCACTTTTATTTAGTTCTCTGTGCCTCCTTCGGCTGCCTCGTTCTCCTCCATGTCCTTACTCTTCCTCTTGGTAGCATTCTTCTTCCTCTTCTCCTTCAGTTCTTGATTGTGTATTGCTAGCTCTTCACTCTTTTGCTGGATAAAGTTTGACTATAGTAGCATAAAGAGCATAAGAGTTCAGAGTAAACTTGGGTGACAATGGCTACAGATGGCCGATGACCCTCAAATGCCCTGAAGCTGTATGTGGACTGCCGTCACAGTTTTAACAGGTCAACCTACTAATCCTGATCAGTCAAACTGATCTATTCAGCCTTGGATTCTTATAAAACGCGGCATCTTGCAGGACCTTATCTTTGATGGTCTGTTAAGAACTGCATGCTTGCAATCATGAATCCTAAATTTTGGTGATTACAACACTTGACTTCAAATGGCTGAAACAGCCTCTGGGCAAATATTAAAGTTCATGGTAGAGTTCCTAAACGTATTTAAATGAGAAAAATCATTAATTTGGGAGCAAAGAACAGCAGCATGTGCGTGAAGGACCGTACCAGTGCGGTGCTCCTTCTCGCTAGAAGTTTAACGTCGTCAGTTGTGACTGTTTGTCGCTTTGCATGTCTGAAAACAGAAAACACTCATATCGTTGCTCCTGTTGTGTTAAACCCTTAGTGTTGGTGCGTGAAGTAGGTCCAATTACCTGGAGAAGGCTTCCAAGTCTTTAGCAAATATATCTACAATTCAGAAAGAGCCCCCAAATTTAGTACGTACATTAATTATGAAAAATAAACATTACAAAAGGTTCAGTGCCTTACCACACTGCCTGAAGGTGGTTTCGGCCACGGCTGCGATGGCCTGTCTGCTGATGTCCCTCCCGCAGGCGGCGGCTGCGCCCTGACACAGCCCACCGACCGTGTAATGGACCGCTGCCCTCAGCCTCTGGGGAGGGAGGAACCGGCAACATGAGACCCGTGTAGGGAGCGACGGCCTTGGGGTTAAAACGGACCCTGGACGGTCGTGTAGCTTATTAGCATTATAATGTTTCAAAGCCATCGCTGGTTGATACGCTGGGTGGGTTTGCTGACTTTACCTGCGAGTGAGACTCGTTTTCATCCATCGCGACGGCTACAAAATCACTTAACAAGTCAATAATTGTTTTATATTTAGGTTTCTCTGAGGCAACGAAATAATAAATACGCTATAGAACTAACGACTTTTATCTAAGCAAGTTGAAAATTGCGCGAAATATCTTTGTTGTTTTTAAAGAAGCGTCCTCGCGATTTAACTGAAGTAGCGCCATCTATGGACGCGGAGGACATGACAGTGTGGATGTGCAGTTCCCATTTTGTTTTAGGTGTGTTGGGTTTTAGCATAAAAAACATATATTATGTGACTGGTTAGCTAAGTTTTGTATAGTTAATTTTCATTTATAGTATGTGTAACATTTGTCTGCATTTATTTAAAAGCATCCATGATGATGAGCACTGTGTTATACCAACATAGGGGGGTGGACAGACAGGTTTTGCTAACCAGCCAGCCAAAACCCACTATTAAGGTGTTATTTCAATAAGCAAGTTCAGACACTTGGCCAGATAAATTTGTAGATTTGAAAGTAGCCAGGCGAATTTCTATTGCATAATCACACAGCAAAACAAACACTAAACATAAACACTTAACATTTCCTTCGGTTTGGTTTTTTCTTGGATTTCTCGGTCAGATAACAGCATTTTCACTTGTAACTAGATGATCCAACCACAAGATATTTCATTATGAAATATCCTGTTTTAAACCATTTAGCCATGAGCAAAAAACACGTACAAAACGATTAAAACGTTTCAGTTAGACTCTAAATGACTACTGTTTTGCTAGCTTTGGTCTGGCATAGTAGGCTACAGTCTACAAAATTAATTTAAATATGTTTTGTTTTTGTTATTAACACTATTAATTACTATTATTTAATATTAACTTTTACTATTAATTTACTTTAATATCTGTCACATCTGAAAATAGACTGAAAACCTATGTTAGAACATGTAAAGTTATATATATGTAAACATTTGTGCACACCATTCATACAATTTGCAACAGACACAAATATATATATTTATATTGTTTCTACAAAATGTTTGTAGTACAAAATACATTTGTAAATCCTGCTTTGTGGAATACTAGTAAGATACTGATTAAGCATTTTACTGATTTCAGGAAAACAGAGTGATGATCCCCTAGACCCTGACTACGCTCCAAGTTTATTCAGTTTCACCTCCACTGCTGATCGAGCTCGGGCTGCCAGCAATCTGAAAAGATATCTGCGATCTCGAAAAGTTTCAAAGAAAAGAATTATCAGCAGAGAGCTAGTTGCTACAGCTCTTCTCAACCTGCAAAGTCCTGTTTCAGAAGCACATGTAGGCCCTACAGACAGATGAGACGCACAACAACATCGCCTCATTAAACAGATTAAATCTTCAAACACAGAATGTCAATCGCTAAGAGATAAGGTTGATAAATTAGAAAGTGAGTTGAAACATCTCACTCTTGACTCTTCACAATTTGATGACAGCAAAATAAAAATTTTCACAGAACCCCCCCCCCCCCCCCCCCCCCCCCCCCCCCCACAATTTACAGACATTCATGTTGCTGTTCAGTTATGCGTCATCAATTCTTTCTATTGCTGTGAAACAGTCCCTCAAGCCAACCCAGGAGCTGATGAAACTGCACCTCAATCTGTCTGAGGAATTATTACGACACCTTTTTGGGATTCACCAGTCAACAGTGTCAAGAATCTTTCGCCGTTGGACACATGTCATGAAAAGCAGGCTTGATCCTCTAATGATGTCTGGAGAGGGAAGATTTAAAACGCAGCTTGCTGTTTTCTAACATTTTTTAAAGAAAAATGCCCATGTGATTAAGGTCATGAATGCAGCAGGCGACAAGTGAGTTGCATGGGGAGGTACACACGATGAGTTATAGTAATAGTGATGTTTGGAATGGATAAGTGATTACAAAACCTGAGGCAATGTATGTTTATTTGGTTTGAAATGTTGGCCGTTAAAAGAAAAAGTTGTTTACTCATTCATTTATTTCAGTGTCTCAGTTGTTTGCTTAAATAGTGACCTGGGGGGCACTGTGATGTGAGAACAAGAGCATGAAGATTTTCAAATACCCCAAGCTAATGTAGAATTTAGCTGGTTTCACTTAACAATTTGTGGGTGATGATATATTTTATTTAATTTAAAGGATGGGCTACGATGGGCTTTTATAACAAACCAAAGTTTGAGGGTATAGCGTTGAGCAAGGCTCTTTAATCTTGTGCCAGATTGTAATCTTGTGCATTGTGGTTTTATATTCTTCATTCAGTCAACTTTAGTTTTAATGTTTTGATTTGTATTCTTCTCATTTGTATTTTAATTGAAACGTCTTCTTGTAGGTAAGCCTCTCACACAGTCATCAAGGGCACAGCAGAATGGAAAGTTGGAAGGAACAAAAATATCTAGAGAATTTTCACCTTTCACATATTTTGACACAAGTTTGAAAATTTGTAGCCAAGATGTTTTCAGCATTGGGAATGAGGACCAGGCCGTATAGAGGAACAAAAACCAGAGACTTAAAGTCTTAGCAGGTGAGAATATGTTTGGTTTTCTGCCTAGTTTCACAACAACTATGACATGTTCTTGACATTGACTGATAGGCCAAGTGTTCTCTGCCACATATATGTAAACACGGTGAAGAGAAAGGGTTGCTACTGTTGATTTCAATTATAATGCAATAAAATATATCAGAATATATCTTTATCTCAGTCATGCATCTCTGTATGTGACAGAATTTTGGCTGTATGGCTTATTGTGCTTCTTAGGATATGTCATTTATAAATCAACCATTATAAAACAGGACACCACCCAGGACTCAACACCATCATCTTAAAAGCCCGTGGCTTAGTTTGATGCAGATGCTGAACTGTTTGTATGGGCAGAACCACTGAAAGGTATTAGGTTCCAATGCAAAACTCAACATCACAAGCATATATTTAATGGTCATGTAATGGTTTGTCTGATTGATAGGATAAAGTGTATTTCATGAAATAATAATATAATATAATATATGATATTATATGATATTATTTTTATTTTCAGCATAAGAACAATGTAGGCTTATGCTTCGTTTTAACTGGAGGATGGTCACTGTTCACTCCACTCATCCAAACACATTATATGAGTTGTGTGAGCAGAGATTATTTGGGGGGGGGCATGTCCCGGCAGTCTCCAAAACTACACCACACAGGCAGTTACTCTAAAATGCTCAAAGATATAGCTAGCTTCAAAGCATTTATTTTTACATCAACCAGTTCTTCTATAGGTTTGATTACATATTTGACGTCCACATCGGAGTTCCTTGAAATAAAGGTAAAAAAAACGACATTAGTAAATCATTAATAAGTGCATTGCAACACTGTTTTATGTTAGAAATGTGTACATACGAGAAAGAGAATATCTCCCTCTACCCAGTGAGTCCATCCTCTGTCCTTCTTCTCTCCTTTTTGCACACACACAAGCTTGTCATCGTCCCAGTTGACCACTGTCTGCAAACAATGTCACCCATTACAGAGTTTCAAAAAATCAGTATTGAATCAAATACTCCAATGTTTATTTACACATCAATTTACATCTTGCAATTGTTCATCATTCTGGTCATGTTTAACGTGGAGTCGGCGTGTACCTGGCATGTTCTGTTATCCAGACCTTTGGTCACCTCTTCAAACTCCTCACCGATTTTAAATGAGCACGAGTAGTTTCTGAATGTGGTCAGAGTCTTGATGGTGAAGAAATCTCCATCTTGCTCGATCACTTTCTGAGGCTTCAGCACCTTCGCTATCTTCCTTGTAACCATATCAATGTCTGTTTAAATATATAAATGATGAGTCACATCAATTTACTTTACAATTTGTAATTTGACAGTGATGACAGATCATAAATGACAATGACGGATCATAAAACACAATTTTAATGTTGCCAGGAAACCTCCTAAACTGAATGTTTTTAAATACTGGTACTAACCAAATTAATCTTCATGAAGTTCCAGCTATTTGAATGTGAATGTGACTACTCACCAAGGGCAATCATGTAACCTTCAAAGTTCTTACAATCCATAATATCCCATGTTCCACTGTAATTGACTGGCATGCTTGAGGTACAGGCTGAAGTCTTCTCTGCCTGCTTGTAGACTGAGCAGTCGAGACTTTAAGCATTTATGTGTAAGAGGCAGACGTGATGTGTCACTTTTCAATTTGATATGTCCTTTGTGTGGTAATATGGAGCAGAGGTGAGCCCCCTCACAAAAAATCACCATTTAAAAGCTTCGTCACATTGGGCTATTCTCTGGAGACTAACTTTTTAGATACTCTGGGCGGGTGGTTTTTAAAGAAGTGCAGTGTATTCAATATTTAGTTTCATTACTAAACCTAATTATAGTTAATAATTATAGTTTTATAGTTAATAATTATAGTTTTATAGTTAATAATTATAGTTAATAAGTTATAACACTACTACTAATTAACTAACTACTAATTATAACTACTATATGCTGCTATAGATTAGTCTGCCGGAGCCACATGCTGATCACTGGCACGTGAGCTACGTACATTTAAATCAATGGTGGTTTAAATTCATGTCCACTCAGTCTGTATTATCTATCTTCTTGCATGGCTCTACCCAAGACGATTCAGGCACCTGCAGGCACCTGGGTGATGGTCTGGCTGCCGGTGGATGTCCTGATGCCGGGGTTCACCTGGGGAGTAACACTGCAGTCGGAGCCTACAATACCAGCATCACTGCTCCGACACGGAATGAAAGCCTGGCGTTCCTCAACAGACATTTACAGTGACAATATCAAAACCCAGAACTTTCAATTCTACCTTTTACCTAGTCTGATTGTGTGAATTGTGTGTGACTTGTGTATTTGTGTGTTAACGGGCCGCCCAATGGAGGATGGGTTCCCTTTTGAGTCTTGGTTCTCCCGAGGTTTCTTCCTATTCCCCACCATCATAGGGAGTTTTTCCTCGCCACTGTCGCCTTTGGCTTGCTCATTAGGGTTCTGGACCCATAGTATTGTTAACCTTGTAAATCCTGTAAAGCTGCTTTGCGACAACTTGAGTTGTTAAAAGCGTTATACAAATAAACTTTGATTGATTGATTGATAATTAAGCACTACTTCTTCACACAGTCCTGTCACAGAGATCCCCACAGTATTAACTTCACTTGTTACTCATTCCATACCTGCGTATAATTACCAATCCTTCACTGAAGTCTTCACGAAAGTATTGCCTACACATGAGAAACATACCGAGCGTTATCCCTGATATATTTTAAGGATGCTGGGCAAACATGTCATTATTCTAAGCTTTTCTGAACAAATCACAGCCAATAAGAAAAAGCAGATTGTGTTGAGACCAATGCAGAAAGTGCAGTGGATGTAGTTTTTCTAGAAACTGATATGTGCATCAATTAATAATAGACACACTAATGAGAAGAAAAGGAAGACAATAACATTTAAAAGGTATGTGCTTTTTTGTTTGTTTTGTTGACAACAGCAAGCTTTATTTGAAAGAAAAAATGGACCACTCACATGGTTTATATCCCCCACCCCCACCCCCTACACTCCCCAAAAAAAACAAAAAAAATGGTTTGTCATTTTAACTAGAACATTTTACATTTTTGCACATTCTGCCCTTTATTCATGAATAAAACATACATTTGCTGTTCTCCTAGTTTTTAGTTTTTTCTTTACCACAATAAACCACACACACAATGAAAATAAATAGCTTAATTAATTATGAAGTACTGTTAATGTCTTGATTGCAGTGTGCTATATCTAGTCAGATAGAATACAAGTTGACATGTGAACTTAATTGAGTACTGCACTGCATTTATGTTTCTATATAGCAATTACTTTGTGATGTGTAGCTGCAATTTTGGCTGGTGTTAGTAATTTCCAAATATTGAAAGATTACCTAATCGTGTTCAGTCCACAAGAGGGCACCATCTGCAATGTTCAACTTCATGTAAAGTGGCCCTTACTTTTCTTTAGTCAAAAGAAGACCAGCACCCTCTGGTGAGTCAGACTGCTTTTCTGATTACATATCTATTCAGTTCATAAAATGAATCTATTTTCGTAATGTTCCCTATGCTAACAAATATGCTTTTTGAGCATTCTTTCTCAACTTTCAATTTCACAATTGTCTCAATTATAAAGACCAACTGTAACCTCCTGCCTGGGATGTTCTTCTGTGTTCTGCTTAAGGGAGCTCGTGGAGACGATGTTTCATCACTTCTTGGTTCATGCAGCGTTCCAGTCCAGCAGATGGCTTCCACGAGATCAGAGGCTGAAGTTGTAAGTTCATTATCTGCAGCAGGCAGCAGGTTTTGCAATGCCGTCGTTTCAAACGTTAACACACTGGACCTGAAGCATGACACTCAGTGAACTGTTTTTTGAGCCTGATCTTACTGATTACTGGCGGTGTGAAACTTCTTCTGTGTCTTGTCTTGCAGTCAGATTGTTCTTTTCATCTTTGTGTTGCTTCTCCTGACACCGCAGTTTTACATTCTGACGAGGCAAGTGTACCAGCATCTATACTTCGTGTTTAGTCCATTGCAATAATCTTTTGAAGTGGAAATGATGTTTTAATTGAATTATGACTTTGTAGGCCCAAGTCTTCCCGCTACTGTGAAAAGCCACTTCTGAACAATCTCATAGCCCTCATTTTGTTTTCCTTCATGGCCACAGGTAGTAACGGGCTGCTAAGTAAATTACAGAAATTACAGACAAACCATATTCATGTTTTTATGATATGTAGTAACACCGTCACCCTCTGTTGCTCTGCTGAAGGCGTAGCAGTGACTCTTACTCTCACTGACCCAGTACCCAAGAGTGTGAGAGCAGCTTACCACACATTTGGCATCCTCTCATTCACCCACGGACTCTGTACCACCATTCTGACCTATAGTGCTCCACAGTGCGTAAGTAATCACGCATCTTTGGCTTTAATTTAACAATGAAGATTGACATTTTATAGTAATGCAGTCCATAGCTCATCAATACCTCATAAAATGTGAAGCAGGAATTATGTAATAGTTGATGTCTATTCCAGGTGAATACCACACCAGAGCTGTATCTGTTTTCACTGGTACTTTCATGGGCTTGTATTCTCTCCACAGGTAGACATCCACATTCATTCAGCTTCTGTTCAACCCAATAAGTTCATTAATATGTATATCGCAATATATATGTGTGTTGGCTAGCTTGATCAATTAATAATGTTTTTAACATTATAATTAAACATAAACTTTCTACACATTTGTACCCAGCATTCTTCCTGATAAGAGGATGCCTCTGGATGATCCACCAAATGTGTCCGAACTGGTTTAGAGACTCGTGCCTCCATTCTGGTGTGTGAGGCCTCCGTTTGGCTCTCTGCACCATACAAACCATCTATTATTCAGAGTCGTTCTACACCAGTGCCTGGGCTTCAGATGGGTGTTCAGATGGACCCGTTTAGATCCTATTACTATGGATATTTCCTTACAGTGCTGCCCGTGTAACAGCGAGGTAATGTGAACTGCCGTTCATAGCCACAACGCCAGAGTTCATCCATTTAGGTCTTAAGCAACTGCATTGACCAGCAGACTGAATATCGAAGTACTGTAAAAGAAAGACTAAAAGGCATGTATGCAGAACTCTGATGCTTTTGTCATGGATTTGTAATGTATGTATATTGCATGTATTTGCTGAAGATGAAGGTGAAATGAGAATTTGATCACGTCCGATTTAAAAGCATTAACTGACATGCGTTATATAATAAGGCTCAGCATGTAATGGAGGTTTACATGTTTGACAGACTCTGAATAGTCACGCTGCGAACTGATGATGAAATAATAAAGCTTAACAAAACAAAACTGAAGTATTCAGTAAGGCTTAAATATTTAGACGCCCTGGGAATCACGGCACTCATATGTTGGCTTTATTTCACAGTTTTTTCTCTTAATGCAGGTGTTGTCTGTACCATTAACAACTTCTAGGGAAAGCAAATGTGAACATCTGGTGATGTAACCCATAATATACTAAAGATAAAACCATTCTATAATGCACTTTAGTTGACATGGTACAAATACAAGCTCATTCATCAAAATGTAAAAAAATTAGACCTTTGGACCACAGATATAAACAAATATAAAAATATGAAAACACTGAGGCAAAATGTTATTACACTAATGTACAGTATAATGCTCAAGCCAGGGCTATTCATACATCAATATTTCAAATTCTAAACCAAATGTTTACCCCCTCCTGGCCCAATACTGTCACAAAAAATGTCTAATTTTTCGGAGAAATAGTGATTGCATAATTTTTAAAAGTGAATTTCAAAATTAAACTGTAGGTCAATAGAAGGCTTTTATGGTGAGATTTGGACTATGCTTCAAATATGTGTAACTTCCACCAGTAACAAGCCACTTTCTGAGGTATGAGTTGTTTCATCCGAAGAAAAAATGTTTCTTTATTAGAATGCAACTAGAAAATAGAAAATGTGTATGCAGTATTTAAAAAAAACAGAAAAAAAAACAAGTAGGTTTTTGTGAAGTATTAATGTGACCTTCCCTTACGCTTGTGCAATAACAGGAACTCGGCTCACTTTAACCTCAACGGAATGGTGCCAGAAGATTACATTAGAAAACATCTCCCCAAAAGAATCCAAGATATAATCAGTGGTAGGAAAATCACCGGGCTAGGGCTGCCCACCACTCTGGGCACGTGTGCACCACTGCCCCCTAGTAATCACTAGTGTGTGTGTGTTCTCACTGTACAGATGGGTAAATGCGGAGGACAAATTCAACAGTTTAGTTTCAATATTTCTATTGCACATTTTCCTATTGATTCACAAGGATCAAAAGTTTATTCTAACTTGTGCACAGAATTTTACCATTCAAACCATTTAATTGGCTATTTTTAAAGTTATTTTTAAGTGATTACTAATATCTATGGGTTTTAACCTAATCATGATCATGGCTTTGATTCTGCAGTTAAAAATACACATCTATACAAGTAGCCTCTGGCTACATTATTATGGGCACCAATAGAAGTTGTTTTTTTAATAACTAATACAGAAATGCTACCAGTAATTCCATCATAAACACAGCGCATCCCTAAAATAAATGTAAACATACCAAGTAATTTTCTCATACCAAGTAATTTACAACACTGCTATTCCTGAGATTATTGCCTTGAATGTACAATTATTAGACAATTATTCAAACATGAAAAGGGCTAGAAAGCCAAACTGTTTCCTATACAGACACATTCATAGCAATCCAAACAATAGCTGACCTAAAGTCAGACATTAATTTTGGCTGTGGCACAGAAATAAAAAATCTATAATGTTCTATAAGACATACAGCATACGATTCAACTAAAACTAAAACTAAAACTTGTGCACCCTCATTGATCACCTATCCATGAAGTGGTTCCTATCCTAATAGAGCATCATAGTCTATATACCACGTCAGAGTTCCATTGGTTGGTTGTACCCTCGTGATTGGATACTTGGATGATTCACCTTTGATTCGGCTCAGCTGAGTGACAAGCTCGTGCTTTCTCTTCCCCATCACTAGAACGCCCACCCTGCGAGCTTTGTTGATGGCAGTGAACGTGAGACTCATGCGCTGGTGGGGTTTAACTGGACTTTCGGTGAGCGTAACCAATCGTTCCCCATGGTCATCCAGCTTGCTCTCTTGGAAGAGCGAGGCGGTGTGGCCATCCTGTCCCACCCCGAGCAGTACGTAATGGAAGCTGGAGGCATTCATGTGCCGTTTGATTTCGTTCTCGTAGAGAAGGGCCCCGCCGTCTTCATCCACACACAAGCGTTCGTTCAGCTGCACCGGCATAGGATGGATGTTGAAGTACGGGATCCGAACGATCTGAAGCAGCTGGTCGTGAATGGAGCGGAAGTTGGAGTCCACCTCGTTGGGAGGCACGCACCGCTCGTCCGCCAGCCACACGTGAGTGCTGCTCCACGGAAACGTGTACTGATGAAGAGCGAGTTGGAGGAAGAGTGCGATAGGGCTGGAGCCGCCCGACAGTGCCAGGTGGAACCGCCCGCTCTTCTGGACGGCCTCTTCTGCCACGGCCTGCAGGTCGGAAGCCAAGCGCTCCACCAGCTCCTTCGCCCATGCTGACACCATTTCAGCGCTGCGGTACTTCCCTTGCATGACCTGGAAGTTCTCCTCCTGGCCTTGCTGGATCACGTTCACCAGTGCCTCATTAGCAAAAGCGACCTGGCGACCATGCAGCTGGAAGTTCAGTAGATTGCCGCTGGCCACGCCACCCGGGTACACCCGAGGGTAGGTATGAGCCAGGCTGTCTAACAGCGGTGTCCAGAAAGCCCACGAGGCCATCAGGTTCTCAACACTGACAAAGCTGTCCTTACGGCCATGGAAGACATTGGAGATGAGCTCGTAATAAGGCTCTCTGGGCGATACTGGTGTCTGGATGTAATAGTCAGACAGGGCTAACCCCAGAATACTGATGTCTTTGTGCTCTGTAACCTCTTTCCAACCACTGTTCACCAAAGCTGGTTTAAACAAATTTTTGCTAACAAGAATCGCTGGGTATTGGAGTTCTCCATGACCCAGATAAAAAATGATCTGTTGGGGTTTACACTGGACATTGTTGTAGTTCTGGATGCAAAATATGTTGTTTTTGAAAAGAATACGAACATACCCGACACGTTCGTCAAGCATCTTACCCGACGTCATAAATATAGGGATGCCTTCATACTGGGGATTGGTGGAAAAAATGACCATACCTATGAACACATGCAACAGCCATCCTCAGAATTTAACTCATAACTGTAAAATCAAAATAATCTGAATTCATCAAGCAAAAGCCATAAACTCACCAGCGAAGGTGGGTGTCAGACTAAAGTCATCCTTTGTTTTATTGAGCTCCTCCTGAACTTCTGTAGTGTAACCCTGGTACTGCCCTACAACCACACTGCTCTTTTCAATATGCTGAATGCCACTAAGAACCTTTAGCTTGTTCTGCAGAATCTCCTGACTGCTGGAAAGGTTAGCAGGTACTTTCATCATTGTAAGGGTCATGATCTCCGTAAGATGGTTCTGGAGGATGTCTCTGATGACCCCGTATTGATCATAAAACTGAATCCGGCCTGAAAATAGAAAAGCAAAGAAGCACTTTGTCCATGCTAATCACATGTTTCTTTTTCTACATTTGAAATTACAGCATTAATATTATAATATCAACCAATAACAATGTAAATGTAACTATTAATTGCTTATAAGACAGTGCTGTTACCTTTACAATCCAGGGTTTCCTTCAGCACAATCTCTATTCTCTCAATCTGATGTTTGTTCCAGATTGGCTCCAGGAATTTATTATTCTTTTTCCTAAAGGGTAATATCTGGGATACGACCTTTGGAACACACATGCACACACAAATAATCAATCACACATAAACCTCACTGCTTCCATAACACCATAATCCTAATAAAAGAAACAAGCTTGCTTTCACCTGTTTCCCTAAGTAGTGGTCAATCCTGTACATCTCCTGTTCTTGTAGAAACGCACCCAGCTGTGTGGTGAGTAGCTGAGCGCTGCCCAAATCGTGGCCAAACGGCTTCTCCAGAACCACCTTGAGCCACGCTCCCGCGGAGGGCCGACAGCTGCTGTTGATCTTCTCTGCCACATCTGCGTAGGCGAACGCTGGGATGGACATATAAAAAAGCCGCCCCGCCTCCACCAGGCCCTCCTGCTCCAACTGCTGTTGGATCTGCCGATTGAGGTTCTCGTAGTCCTCGCTGGTCTTCACCTGGACGTACTGCGACAGCCGCAGGAACTGGTCTTTCACCAACGCGCAGCGTTCCGCCGTCAGCTCTGATGGGCAGGTCAGCTCTTTCAGTATCCCAAACAGCAGAGGGGTGCCTTTCTCAGCCGACGCAAGGCCACCACCATAGAAAGAGAAGGTGTAACTTTTGCCTACATTGGTGGCATAAAAGTGGAAAAACCCCTGCCAGAGGTATTTTCTGGCCAGATCACCAGTGGCACCCACAATCACCACTGACACATGTCCAGGGTTCTCCACATTTCCCCCCTCTTCAGTGTAGCCTCTATGCCAACATGTGGTGGTCAGGACCATCAAGCACCATGTTGTCTTCCACATGCTGTAAGCAAGTCCAACCCTGTGCAAAACATCATTTTCAAAGACACAAAGTCACAGGTCTTCACAAAACAAATAAAATACATGTATGGTTGAACATATATTTGAAATAAATCAATAAAATCACTGTGACATTTCTTGTATAGCTAATATTACTATACAATATTATAATATAATTATTATATTAATATAATTATTATATAATATTACTATATATAAAATACTATACAATATAATATACTATTATAATAGTATATAAGTTATTATGCAGTTATAGACCACATGAAAAGCTTCTATCCACAAATATTTTTGCACATGCACAAATTTTGATATTTTGAATCCATAGGAATGTCACATTAACACACAAATATGACAAGAAACAGGAGACCAACAAAAAAATAACTGCCACTGCTGACAGGAGCTTTTTGTCAAAATGACTATGCAGATGTCCATGCAGATACATAATAATGACTGCACAACCTTAAAAAACGCCGCTAGATGTGGGATCTTGATAACAGTGCAACTTTGGTCGTACCTTTAATCATAATGGGCTTAGGGGGCAAGCACTAAAATAACTGCTAAATAAAAATACCATGACAGTTCAGAGCACATGATGAACTCTTTACACACTGTACACAAAGGCAACAAAGACCTAAGTGGTTTAATTAATTTTCAGTGTTATGTTTAAGCTTACAATTCAGGATGAGGTTAACACCCTATACAAACAGCTGTGATCATCTGGGAGGGTCAAGCCCTGTCAAGTAGTTCCATGTTTGATCACACAAAGTTTAGCCTCAGTACTGTAAGAAACGTATTTCAGTTTTTCAGCAAAGGTGTCTTAAACAAATCAATATTTTACCCAGAGAAGGTCCTGGAAATTGGATAAGTAGGCTAAGTTCTTAGCATATCAACGTTTGATTATCATCATACAGGTCAAAGAAGAAGAACCTTGGGTTAATGATAAACACATAATCAAGGTTAAGCCAACAGTTGAAACAAACAGTGCTAGTTACGGTAAAAGATGTGTACAGACTGGAATGAACGTAAGGCTTTAGCAAATAGGTTTCTTTGTTTTTTCTCAAATTATATACAGAATAAAGCCATTTGAAAAATTGAGAATCCTCTATTTCCCAGTGACAGTACCACCTTGACATGCTGCACGTCAACTAGAAATGTGCCCTTCCACGTCGGTGGAGGAGGAAGCTGTTTTAATTCAATTTCTTTAAGCAAATAACCAGAGATCAGAAAATATATTCACAAATTTACATTGAACCTAGCCTAAAGGACAACACAAACAGGATTTGACCGACACTAAGGGTCAAATTCCTGTTAGTTTCATGATTAATAACACTGGTGCGAGTATCAGTATGTATTGGAGGATCTGGCACTACTTAGTCTATGTGGTATTTAGAGTGTTTAGCAGACTAATCTGCACATGTGTTTACACTGTGAAGAAGGCTCGGTAAACCCCTGTGTCAAGCACCACCACCTCTTGCATCACACCATCTAAAGAAGTGAGACTCCAATGGCTTTTTAAGTATTTCAGTTGAGAAGATATTGTTCCAAAGAAATATTTTAATATGACAGATAACCAAATGACTGGATTGTGACTAACACTACAGAAAGGGCAGAACAGACCATCTAAATGAAAGCAGCATTTGACACCTATTTGAAGTTCAGATCCGCTACGTTACGATATTTTTTGACTGATGCATTCAGTAGCCAATTTTAAAAGGTATACTCTGTTACCTATAATATTGGTAGACCGCCTAAGCAGCTATATAAGGAACAGAATCGTGCAGAATCGTGTCATCACAAAGCGCCTAAAACAGTTTTGACAGGAGCTCCATCAGCTGTTCAGAATTAGGTCAGGTTACTAGTTAGCGATGTGTGACATTCCGCGTATAAAGGAACACCTCTGGTTTTAGCTATGCGCAGGCATTAATGCGAAAAGACAAACGTGAAAGCGAGTGGAGAAATCAAACACTGCTCACCTGTTCGCAGCGCGCGACGTGGAATGTGTAGACAGCACGAGCGCCGTTTGGATGACAGGCGCTTCCTCGCTCGTCGTCACGTGACGCGAGACGTACTAGTTTGTGTTTCACAGTGTTTGTTTTGCGGACCTTTGGAGCCAAATTACCCTACTGCACTTGATGGCACAGACCAGCAATATCGGGACCGACGATGTCCCTGGAAGTGAAGGTTCCGCTAGGGAAGGCTGTTGGGGTATAATTGTTAGTGTCTGAATGTGAAGATTGGTAAAAAAAAATCCATGAGAAATATTTTCTGAATTGAGTTAGGTTACATATTATGTGCATAATGATTTAACTAAAGGAAAATACAAAACATTTATATAATTTTGAGAAACTGGGCTAATATTTAAAAAATGCTTTTTTAGCACTTTTAGAATTGTGTGGATTGTGTTTATTAACATGATAGCACTTTATTGCAACTTGTTCAAAACGACGAAAAAATGCATGTGGGCGTTAGAGGTTAACCAATAAATTCACAGCTATTTTAACATTTCATTTTGTAAAAGCAGCTCTTGCATCCTAAATATATCAGTGGTAACAGACTTATCTATGTTCATTCTCTTAAACTAATTAAATAATGTAAGAATGAAAACAACATCACAGTAGTGAACCAGTTGAAAAATGCACATGGTAAAAATGGCATTAGATTATTCAGCTTTTGATAAATTGCAAATTAAACAACATACAGTATGCAACAGTGTCAGACTGATGGCGGAAAAGATTAGAGGTTATGATCAAAAAGGTAGAAGTTACTGATCCTAAATGCCAGGTGGTTCTGGAGTAGTTCATCAAGGTTTCGCCATCTAGTGGTAATGTGCTGCAGTTTTTTAAAGACCATTCACTGAAAGGTATTCATACTTCATGGACATGAAATTCCACATTCTACTTTTCACGTACCGTACGAAATATGACCTGGAAGTAGATCTAAAATGTAATACCTATAGGATTTTTTATTGTGTCATTGTAATGTATATTTCAAGTGAGTTCTTTTATTTCTTTCAGGTATGTTTGCAGACCGTGCGTCTATTCAGCTATTTTTCATGCAACTATAAAGGTGACAGTCATTTTAAAATGACATAATAAACTTCTAAGTTACTGCATTAAGCTCATATACTGCAATCAATCATATTTACTGTGCATTGCGTATTTACTATACAAGTGAAGCTAAAACTGGTTTTTAAAACAAATACTTTTGCCAATATTTGTGTTTGACTAAACAATACACAATATAGTTCCCACCTCACACTCTAAGCAATACCTCCAAATACCTCCCAGCTAGAAACAAAGTGAGGTGTAAATCTTAAACAAGAACTTTTGTTTGTGTGTTAAGTGTTTTGATGTGGTGTGTGTGTGTGTGTGTGTGTGTGTGTGTGTGTGTGTGTGTGTGTGTGTGTGTGTGTGTGTGTGTGTGTGAGACAGCTGGGTCCACAGGTTCCAGGTCCACACATAGGTCTACACAACCACTACCACCTCTCCCACATGCACACACCACTACCACCTCACACACACACACACACACACACACACACACACACACACACACACACACACACACACACACACACACACTGTTATCATCAACATCACGATGATTATGATTATGTGCTGACTTCTGGTGTAAACTGTTGTCTATCTTCTAGGGCTCAACTGGCTGTTTGAATATAGGTTCTGCTTAAGCAGTGATCCTGTGAGGGTTCATGTTGATATTCAAAGACCATTCATCATTATTTTCCACTTCCCTTACACTGAGTGAGTTTATGGTGGTGTATTACTGAAATATGAATGGTAGCTAAGACATAGCAGTCAACACTGGCTGGCCTGATAGTGTCAACAAATTGCACCAAATTGGATTTCTGTATATATTTATTTACTACGCATGCGTGTATGTGTGTGTCCACCAGGCCTCCCAGCTAGATTACTGTCTGAAGTCAAAAGTGTCAAAGTCAGATGTGTAAACAAGGGGGACACACTTCCAATTTGTGTGACAAGTGTCTCTTGTGTATGTGCTGAAGTAAAGAACCTATAAAGAACCAATAGACCCAGCTGTCACTGTCAAACTATAGCACCAGAGCTCTGGGTGTGTGTGTGTGTGTGTGTGTGTGTGTGTGTGTGTGTGTGTGTGTGTGTGTGTGTGTGTGTGTGTGTGAGCACTAGGAGGCCTATTGTGTTGATCACTGCCCCACACGTCTTGCCTCAATCCACAATCCCCTCTTCCTCCTTCCACCCTGACACTTGCCTTCTTCCTTTAGCACTTTGTTTTAACTCCAACACAGGATCCTTATCAAGCTGAGCACACGCATGTGCGCATATGAACATCTTCACTGGACCTCTTCACCAGTACATGTTACATGTCAGACATTACAATAATCAGTTAAAGCCAAGCTCGTTAAGCCTTGTGAATAAATCACAAAAGAGGTTAATGTGTATAAATAACATATATTGTTAAAAGAGTTCAAATTAGTGTTCCTCAGAGATAGTTCTTGTGTCCTAATATCATGTAGACTACATATTGTGTTGAGCTGTTCTGTGTCAAGACACCTGACTAAATTGAATTAGATTATGAATTCAGATTATCTGATGAATTTAATGAGATGTGATAGATCAGAGAAGACATAAAATGTGTAGTGCAGGACTTCAGACCACTTTTCTAAATATGCGTTAATAATAATAATTAACACAAAATGTTAATGAAAAATTACACGTGTGGCTTGTGGTTAACAAACTCCAATTATGTTTATGAAATCATACTTTTAACTTTTATTGCTCGTGGTTTATTCAACTTCTAGTTGACTGGTCTTCCAGTTTGTTAAATATTAATAAGCTCCTTTGGCCCTTTCAGCTTATGTGATGTCATGGTGTGGCAGCTTCATTTATTCTGATTTCTTTTCCTTCTTTGGTACTGACACTGCACTGGTCCTCATGTCAACAGACAACAGCAACAGATTCCAGATGCAAATTTGACATTTTGAATCAACTCTAGACATTTGGTTAGCTCCCTTGTGCATGAACTAATGATACAGCAACACACAGCTGGCCAAGAAAACTAAGCAGCCATCTGTCTGATGAATTCTAATCCTCTAAAATGTGGATATTATGCATAAAAAATGCTGTAATTCCAAATGTTCACTTCATAGGGGCATGCACACTCAGGGCCGGAGTGGGACACTTTTTCAGCCCGGGAGTTTCATGCCCAAATCCGGCCCAAAATAATTTTCCCCTCCCAATCGGCCCAAACTAGAGATTGACATGAGCCGGCCCATCGGGAATCCTCCCGAATCTCCCGATTAGCCACTCCGGCTCTGTGCACACTTAAAGCTGAACTGAATTGTAATTTCATCGTTATTAATGTCTCTTATTTCATATCCAGTCTATGGGTGTACTGAGTCAAATCAACAAACCTGTGTCATGCTTATGCTGATAGATATTTTACAAAATCAGTTGATATTGTGTTAGTAATAGAAAAATGTAACAGAACCTTTAAAAAAGATCTTAAAAGCACTGAAAATCACACATATGACCACACGCAGGAATGACACAGACCTCGACACTGGTTTAGTTAACTGTTGAGTGAAGATGCGTTAACAGCCCTCCATATGTCTGTAACACATACACCCCCACCACACCAGAGTTCAGCAGTACACTGCGACCGTTAACAAAGCCTTTCACAAGCAGACACACTCAGCACACCACACAATGGAGGGTGGCCTCCGAGTTCTCCGAAAGCATCGAAAGCTCGAAGGTGGAGACGAGTGGGAGTGAAGGGGGTGGGCGAGTGAAATGACCTCGCCGTGTCAGAACCACTGCAGCTTCGTGACCCCTTAATCTTCAGCCCAGCCCCCTGGCGTGAACGGCTTTGTAAGGTGGATGCATGGCACAGGGTGCCGCAGAGGGGGGGGGGGGGGGGGGAGAAGAAAGGGAGACCACCGCCCTGTGAAGAATGGTGGTAGTGAGGTGGAAACCCCCGGGCTCCTGCTCCACACATGGCCCTTGCGTGAAAAGGGAACCTTCGCATTGTGAGTGCGTCTCAATGGCTGTGGCACCTCATTTGTTGAAGACAAACGTCCTTCATAACACAAGTGTCTTGCACTACAAACCAAACAGATCGTGGTCATTAATCATCTATTTTGTGGGAGCACTTGTGGAACGAGCACTAGAAAATCTAAAATCTTCTCCTAATAGTCAGATAAACACAATTTAATAATGTATATATTAATTTAAAAACATTATTTATGATTTCTTACAAAACTTTAAAAGTTTAAATATTTAGCATGTCTTATCTAAAAGTTTTCCATACTGAGTGCCCTATTAGCCAGATTAATGCCTGGTTGAACTTGTCTAAAATTAAAGAAGAGATCTTTTATTCAGTTTCTAACTCATGAATATACATAATGACTCAAACAATGCAGGCAGCCCCGTAAGCCCTTGAGAAGGAGTCAGCTTGTGTTTGACTCTCAGGTCAAGGGACTCTGACAGACTGCTCCACAAAGGAGACTTGATTCAAAAATTCCTTCGCGTTGCCAGGCAGTGCTATTGTCTGATGTATTTCAGTGTCTACATATTCATACTCCTTGAGGTCATTAGTAGATGTGCATTCATAGGGGCACTCCCACTTGACCCTTGCCCTTTAAACGTGGGAAAGCTGTAGGGTGGCTAGATTGGAAAAACATTTTGAACATATTTAAAAGAATCCTCAAAGGTACGCTTATAACTCTTCCTTATCTTAATCTGGATATGTGCAGGTATAGCCAAAATTCGAAAACAGACTCTAGTCTAGCTAAAACAGACTCTAGCTCTAAACGTTCATCATACGACATTCTAGGTTTATCCTTTGACGTTTTCAAACAAGTGTGTTTTTTAGACGGAACTAAACAGGACATACATTAGCCTGCAGCTCCTCAGCGTTAAAACGACCTTTGTAATTTTCCAGTGACTAAACGTTTACTATATGTTACATTTGCCTTTCATCTATACAGTCTTATGGCAGTTTGTGTACACAGACAGCTTTACCCTTGTCTCGAACTGAGCGATTGCAAACATCCGAAACACATTTCACAGGTGCAGGGAGCTTAACCACTACACACCCACGCGCTGTGCTCTAACTCCTCCCCACTCCTTATATGTCACAGAGGCCACATTCCAATGGGAGGAGTTAGTGACATTCCGTACTCATGAATGAGATTCTGGGTCTCAGTGGTAAAGTTGAATCCTCACGCTGCAACTGACGGCAGTTCGCAAATGAGTCCGGAAAATTGAGACGAAAACGAAAATGGATTACCGTCGTGTACAGACTTTCTTTTTGTTCTTGTATTTATTTATTAACAGTTTATTTAATGTAATTCAATCCAAGGAACGTAAGTAGCTTCTACGTACTTATTTAAATGGGATTTAGTTAGCGATTAATACATGTGAAATGTTTTAAATTTCAAAAATTATTTTTCTTTTCGTATTTTACGTTTTTCTGAGTTAATTTTTTATTTCATTTAATCTTTCAACATTCTAACAGCATTTGATTTGATGCCATTTTAAAAAGTTTCCTGACATATTCGTGTGTTATAATATCCTTTCCAGGATATTATAATATCCTACATAATTGCTGTGAATCTACCCCTCTATTATTTCTATATAATGTGAAATGTGTTCTGGTTTCCCTTAGACATGTTGCTGGATATGAAGGCATCAGGGGGAGAACTGGGCTGGTTGACCCTACCAAATGAAGAAGGGGTGAGAACTTCATTTGAACTTTTCCTGGTTTAACTACACCTTTGTGTTTTATATAGTGCATTTTATGTTTTATGAGCATGGCAGTGACCTGGCTACATCTCTTAAAACATGAATCATTGTGAGTCACATTTCCTCTAACCTAGTGATATGTTTGTCAGTTGTTCATATTGAATTTGTACAAAAAGTTTTTTGCCTCTTGTTATGGTTTTCCTTATCTGTATTTTCTCTTACATTTTCTTTTTAAATTGTCATTTTATTTTTATTTCTTTATAAAAACAGGACATAACCTCATCTAGTTTTGTCATGCCAATAATATATATATCATATATATCAGCTTTATGTTATATATAACAATTCTTTTGATGTTTGGACAACTCCGTTTATTTCACAAACCTGGGTTGTATGGCTCAATCCCATGAACAGTGCTATACAGTAGAAAGAGAGAAAGACACCCAGTCCTATGTCAGAGCGTGTGCGATGTCCGCTATCTTTAGTCATGTGGTTTCCTTTCTGAGGGACCAGAGGAAATGGAGACGTGGTCAGGGGCAGAGAGTGAGCCATTTTGCCTCTGTGAGGCACGAGGGATTATGAGAATCCTCTGTGGATTCCTGCTGTCACCCCAAGACCTCATGAGAGATTTACACTCCGAGTCTGTCCCGTCCTTGGAGACAGTTCTACTGATGGGTTTAAGGGCAAGTTCGAAGCATTCACACTCTCAGGCTGGGGGTGGTGGACTTAATTGCACTTTTGAAGCCTACTCCTGTCATTTTCTCCTTTTGATGTTGGAGGCCTCTCCTTGGTCCTCTGAGCTGTTGAGCCGCTGTGTCCACACAAGGCCTTTGAGGTCTGCGTGCCTGTCCTAAATGTCTGGCGAGGTGCTTCTGGGAGAGCAAAGAGAAAAGAAAGCATAGCATATTAAGAGAGGGACGAGGAAAGAAAGAGGAGACTCGTTATTTGGCGAAAGCCTGTTTGTCTTTGCTCTCTCAGAATACACCTTCAGAAGGCCTTCAGGGAAATATGTGTTTAGACATGTAATCTCCACACCCACATGTAAATGTGTTCAGTTACACATGACATACAACATTGTGAGAAAGAGTAAATAATGTGTCTGTGTCTTCTTAAATGTCATACATGTAAATGTATTCTGTTACATTGTAATAATGAAATTGTTCCCAACTGGTGTATGTTCATTTTCACACATAATGTGCACTTGCAAATGTTCTGATACTACTCCACCTCTCTCTCCCCCCTCTTTTTCTTTCTTTTAGTGGGAAATAGTCCAGACAGTGGTGAACGGCTCTCTCCTTTACACATACAGTGTGTGTAATGTAGCCAGTGACTCTGAGCAGGACAACTGGCTTCGTACCACCTTCATCCAGAGGCCTGCGGAGGCCTCCCGGATCACGGTGGAGCTGCGTTTCGTCGTACGCGACTGCAACACCTTTGACGGCACTTCCCCCACCTGCCGCGAGACCTTTGGCCTCCACATGTCTGAAACCGACATGGACGTGGGCACGACCCTTCGTAAGGGTCAGTTCCGCAAGATCGCCACGGTAGCCCCCAACGAGGTGACGGCGAACCGGGGAGGCGGCCGGCCGTCGGTGCGCGTGAACGTGGAGACCCGGACCGTCAGCGCGCTGTCCAGACGAGGGTTTTATTTGGCCTTCCAGGACACGGGGGCCTGCGTGGCTCTATTGGGGGTGAGGGTGTTCTACACCACATGTCCATCCACGCTGCACAGCCTGGCCTCGTTCCCCGAGAGAGTGACCGCAGGGACCCTGGCTCTGGTGGAGGGCACCTGCATAAAGGATGCGGTGGTAGCCGGTCAGGCAGCTCCCCGTATGTACTGCACCGTCGACGGAGAGTGGGTCGTGCCTGTGGGGCAGTGCCACTGCAAAGCCGGCTACCAGGCTGTGGGAGAGACCTGCAAAGGTAAGAGCTTTGGGTAGCTGTGGGAATGTTGTGAGTCTTCGTGGTGTTTTATGGGGGAGTTCTGCATGAAATAGCACTAACACTATTGTGAATATAAAAAAAGTACATTTTAAACTTTTTTTATGTTATCTTTCAAAAAATAGTTTGTGGAGAACATTGTGTTTAACATACGACCTACTGACTTTTTTGTCTTTTGTTGAATTGCTATATTCTTAGATGAAGTGATCTAATTAATTAAGAAACAAAACCCTGTAGGGTGACAGCACGGTTAGGATTTGGACAGTTGCAGGAACAACTGCAGTGCTTTGTGGGTGGCCTGCCAAGACGTCTTTCTGAATGAGTGTGTATGTGTGCTGAGATCTTTTGGTGTGTACTGTGGTTACCACAGAGTTGTGTGAGGAACTACTTGTGAGTGTGTGGGAGATACAGAACATGACTTCAGTCTAAAGGAATGTCAACCTTGTCCACACCCTCTCACCTGCTCGTATTTTATATCAGATTTGCGTGCGTGTTTAGTGCTTTAGGAAGGAAGCTAAAAGATACCATGTTACAAGTGGGGAAGGAGGTTGTGTGTGTGTGTGTGTGTGTGTGTGTGTGTGTGTGTGTGTGTGTGTGTGTGTGTGTGTGTGTGTGTGTGTGTGTGTGTGCGTGGGGGAATTAGTTCTGTAGATTTCTTAGATAAAACTGAATAAATAAATCCTTAAATGGTTGTGAGGCTTAGTTTGTTTATTTATGAGAAAGAAATTTAACTAAATACATTTTTCCTTAGGGGTGGCGAGATGAATGACATGGGTTAAGCTAGTTTGTCCTTCCTGGGTTGCTGTTAGATTTATCCCAAACTGAGGGGTGTTCCTCACGCTCACCTCATACATTCCCATGTCGTCAAGGCAGCTGATATGACTCAGTGTGGCAGTGAAGTATTATCTGAATACTACCTTGTTTCTGAGTGCGTGTTTCTATGACTACACCTCACCACAGATTACAGGGCAGGCTTGGCACACCCATGCTCCACTGAGTCAGTTATCACATAATTGAGGGCTGTAGTTGTCTGGGTGTCTTTTGTAGTGGTGGGAAATATGAGTTCAACCCATGGTGTTGAAATGTAGGCTTTTTATCTACCGGGCAGCTGCAATCCTAAACCATATCAAAAGGACAGGTTGGTTTGTGAATTTCATCCCCCAATTTGTGTACTTACAGAAACATGATAAATTTCACTTTGGGGTTTATTATATTTTTAAAGGTGACATTCCAGTTCTATGCACTCCTGTTGTATTTATCTTAGTACAGTAAAAAAAACAACAACACTAAAGTCCTACAAAAACTTTTACAGACTATTGTAAAGTTCAGCTAATCTCTGGTAATCTTAGCGCCTGTTGCTTTAACAGGACCCACCAGGCTGCACCTGCACTGCATTGTGGGTTCAAGGGGAAGCGCTTTGATTGTATTTGATTCCGTGGAGAATGGTAGATTCCGCGTGTTCGTCAACACTCGGCTGTTTCCAGGACACGCTATGAATATTTTTGCCACCTTTGGTGTGATGAATGGGTGAGGAGCCCCGGAGGAAGGATGTGTTATGAGATGGGCGTCTTGCTATCTTTGAATGATGCCATAGGTCGGGAATGACAGAACATGCCCAGACTTCACAAGTGGAGTTTTTCTTTTTTCCTTTTATATCACTTGCCATGAATGCTTCCTATTCCCCAGCTAATGTTCATACTGTACATTGACTCATTTTTTCTCACTCACTTCTCACTTTATGGTTTGTTGCATTCATCATTTTGAAAGCCATGAAGTCATTAAAGGTAATTGGGTTAACTACCCTGGAGAAGAAGGCCTCATAACATCCAGTGAAAAAGAAGGTGCTTAACCCCCAACAACCACTGAGACAGTACATTTGTTAATGTCATTGTTCCCTTTTGAGTTTTACGAGTGGCTCTTTATGCACGACTTCTGTCTTTCCAGGCTTATCGCCACCTGCCAGTCTTCATGAGGCTGTATTGTGATTGGTTGCCAGGCAGTGCATGTATGTGTGTGTGTGTGTGTGTGTGGTGTGGGGGGGATGGATCTGAGTAAAACCCTGAGTGGAGAAGATGGGGGTGCAGTGTGTAAAATGTTTATATATTATACATATTATTATCTTATTATATATATTTTTAGGGAAGATAACACTTTAGTGTGAAGAATGTAGCAAATTTAGAATACCGATCAGGCCCCATAAGCAATATAGTCTAGAGATAAGTAAAGATTAGTGCGATAGCAGATTGTGTTTCTTCAACTTCAAACTGTGATGATCGAAAAGTGTGGATTTTTTTTCTTTTACAGAAGAGCTTTGAGATAACTTGTAGGTTTAAAAAACCTACGACCTACATTCCACGTGTTTCAAGACCAGCAATTTGGTTTAGTCACATTCCATTTCCATTGGCGACATTGTTGCTTTAACTGTTGAGTCTTCCACCCACAGAGCTCTGACTAGTCCCTTTGTGAAGAACATTGCATATGATGATATGACTTCTGAGGGCAAAGTCTCTTCAAAGCTTGGCACATTCAGTTTTACCTGGGTTGCCAGTCTTCCGTGGCATATTTCAGACTTTTGGCCTCCAGGGGGGTGGGGGGGGGGACAGCTCATACTTAGTCATGTTTCTTCACTCTTCCTCCATAGTTTCTTTGATGTTCACCATAGTGGCACCTGCCCACGTTCTATCCCAAGCCAAAATGGCCACAGCTCATTTCAGTCGCTTTGTGCTGCAAACAGTGACATTGGAAAAATGAGCATTATGAGTGAATCACCTATGCGTTGTTGCGTGTGGGCTTGTCAAGCATGTTGAATGTGAACAAAAGATGTGAACAAAATGGTTGGATGTGATCAAAGTGTTTTGCGATACCCGTGAATCCATGTTTATCAAACCAGCATTCACTTTGATTGGCGTTCAGTTTAGCGGGAGGGTTTTAGATGGGGCTTCAAGCACTTTTCCTAGAACAGACGTGGACGTTACGGTGGAAGAATGGAATGGGGGTTTTTTTCTTACTCGGGACTTCAAACAAAAAAGGGAGGCTCCTTTTCTTATGCGAACATCCTTTCCACCCCCACCGTACAAGGCGCTCTCTCCCACTCAAACACACAGCAAATACACAAACCCCCACAGAAAACCCCCTCGAGAGAACGTCAGTCAGCATTCCCTAAGCCTTGGTCCCATTCACACACACACACACACACCCCTGCACCACCTACTGCTCATCAAACTGAAACTCCATCCTTTTGTTTGAGGTGATGGCTGAAAGCCTGACTCGCAGTGGGTCACGGACTCTTTCAAAAGAGGCATGCCTCCGTAGAATCCATAGTCATCCGCGAATCCATATTGGAAGCCGACGGGTTTTTCATGCTCATTAAAAGTACATAACAGTATACACACAGCGGCACCAGCCTCTCTGCCGCTGTCCCCTGCGCTCCACAGTCACGACCCCCACGTCCTCTTTGTTCATTATTATTAGCATTGTCCCGTCCCACTTTTCCGGAGGCCCTGCATGCTGGCATGTCCTCGTCCCTTGCCACAGGAAGGAAAGGAGGAGAGGATGAAACTTGGACACACTCGCAATTCCCGCATCCTGTTTTGTCCGAACGGACGTCCACGCGGCCTCGTGTAGCTCACCTGCGGGGCGAGCTATTTAGTTTCTGCAAATTCTGCTTTTAATTTCGAGTTTAAACATGCTGGGCCTTTTTTTTCACACTCCTCTTTTGTTGGAATCTTGAGTGGCTGCGGGCCTCTTGTCCTGGTGTGATAAGTACGGGCTGTGAGGATTTGCGTTCTTGTTGATGGATTTGTCCTGTCTGTTACTTAGCTGGTGTGAATCCATTTGCACCTATTGTTCTTGCTTGAAGGGGAGATAGGATAACAGGGGTCTCCTGTAGTTGTGAACTTTGATAGAACCTCAGCTCAGTAATGTTAGTGGCTAAGACAATCTCTTTATTTCGCTCGTATCCACTGAGTACTTGAAACATGATCACAAAAAAGCTTGAGGGAAAAAATTGAGGTGAAACAGTTACATTGTCATAAAGCAATAAACCTTTAAATCTTTTGGAAGTCTGTCCTGTATTTGGTGTTTAGACACATGACACATCTAAAACTTCATCTTTCTCATCTTTATTTTCTAGCATGTGAAGCAGGCTTCTACAAGAGTGCTGATTCCAACGAGCCATGCCAAGTCTGCCCGGCTAACAGCCGTAGCTCAGGGCCCGGGGAGCTTCTGTGTCCCTGCATGGAGGGCTTCTACCGGGCGGCTACAGATCCCAACTCTGCTCCCTGCTCAGGTGACGGCTGCATTAATATTTGTGGTGTATGTCATACACAAGCCCTGGTGCATTTCGTGTGGTTTGTGAAGAAAAGGTGGAAAGATCTTAAAGTTGAACCTTCTGACTCACTGCGACCTGACTCACTGTGACCCTTCACTCTCTCAGGCCCACCAGGTCCCCCGGAAGAGATAACGTCCACGCCTCTCCTCACGGCGGGGAGCTTACACCTCACCTGGAGACCCCCAGTTAACACCGGTGGCAGGAGTGACATCACCTACAGCGTGGCGTGTGAGCGTTGCGACCCCGCTGCATGTTTGCCGTGCGGAGGACAGGTGCGTTTCGACCCCAAGCAGGCATCTCTGACCAACCCGGAGGTGACGGTCAGCGAACTGGAGCCGCGCGTGAACTACACTTTCACGGTGGAAGCCTCGAACGGAGTGTCCCAGTTCAGCCGTGACCGGGCCAGTGCTAGCGTCATGGCCGTGCTGCACTTCACAGGTAAGACCGTAACCCGTCACTGCTTTGGCAACTTGGACAGTATGACTAGAAGGAATTATGTGTTGATGAAATATGTTTCTCATCACAGAGGCTCCCAAGGTGACATTCCTCAGAGTAATGGACCGAACCCCTACCAGTCTGTCTCTGTCCTGGGCTATGGATCAGCGCTCAATCCCGTCTCCTCTCTACGAGCTGATGTACCGCGTTAAGGTACAGAGACTGTGCACAACTCGCCCACAGCTGTTCTTGCGTTGGGATTTGGGGTTGTTTTTTTTGCGCACCTGACCAAAATGTCTCCCTTTAACCCACTGACGTAGGAGGATCAGGGGGAACAGGATGTCACCACATACACCGTCCTGAAACTGGAGAGGAACTCTGTCCAGATCAGCGACCTCTTGCCAGGCACTAAGTATTTGTTTCGAGTTCAGACCCTGACGGCAGAGGGCCACCCCAGCAGCAACAGCGCGGAGTACGAGTTTGAAACGTTGCCGTTGGGTAAGTATGTGTGCATGTACACTTGGGGCTCTTGTCCAACTTTTTACTGACATATTCTACCGAAGCGGAAAGCTGTATGTAATGGATCGTTTGCTTCCTGTCCAACAGCTGAATCACAAACTCAGAGCAGCTCCATGATCGTCATGGGAGCCATCGCTGGAGGCGGAGTTATGTTGCTTGTTGTGGTGGTCATTTTACTTCTCCACAAAAGGTTTGAGACGTCTTTTGGTGTTTTTGTCCTCTACTCTTTTCCCTCTTGACTGCAATCTTATCATATCTCTTCCTCAACACTGTTAGTCTCACCCTCTCCACCCACTGGCCTCCTGTTTACATTCCTGCTTTCATGTAGAGCTGTTCTCATTAAAAATCTTGATAGCCACTAATGTGCCATAATTTCGACCTTGCCCTTTCTGATACAGGAGGCTAAATTCAAACATTCGACAAAGAACAGGAGGCAATTACTTTTCCTGTCCAGGTACGAAATATCCCACTGCGACTTTCCTGCATAATTTAATGTATACATCTTTAACGTATACATCTTTATTTTTATATTCAATGTATACTAAAAACAAAAAAAATCCCAGTTAAAGCAATGTGTACTAAAGTGTACAAATGCACCGTGTACCATTTGAGCCACTGTATGTTAACTCCCATATATATCATGGTCTAAAAATATGCTCTCCCTCTACCACAGAAAAACTGCAGCCTCTGAAGACCTATGTGGACCCACACACTTATGAGGACCCCTGCACAGCTGTTCTAAAGTTTGCCAGTGAAATTCACCCGAACTACATTACAAAGCAGAAAGTCATCGGTGCAGGTAAACTGGCCTATAGTGCTGTTGTCACATCCACGCTTTATCGCATACTTTTCGGATAACATTAGGCCACTTAGATTCAGAGGTCACATTGTTTTGAATTCATATGCCTGGAGGTAACTTCTTGCATTGAAATAATTGTCCATTTATTCTAGCCCGATTTTCGCACCGTTGCTTCAATATTTCAGATTCATTTCAAATATAAACAAGTTGTCAATCGTGCTCTCTGTCTCGGCCCCGTAGGTGAGTTTGGCGAGGTGTTCCGCGGTGTGCTGAAGCTGCCCGGTCGCAGTGAGGTCGGTGTGGCCATAAAGACCCTTAAGCCGGGCTACACGGAGAAGCAGAGGCAGGACTTCCTGAGCGAGGCCAGCATCATGGGCCAGTTCTCCCACCGCAACATCATCCGTCTGGAGGGGGTCGTCACCAAGTGTACGTGTCAGCTCTGTCACCACGGCTCCCGGCCCACCCGCTCACTCGCGCGAATCATTCCACATTTCTGGCGCGCCCTCCGCTAAAGTCAGAATGCTGCTCCACATGTTCTGAGTCGATTTCTCTGCTGCTTTCTCTTCAGACAAACATGCCATGATCGTCACCGAGTACATGGAGAACGGGGCTCTGGACCAGTACCTGCGGGTGTGTGTCGCACTCACGTTCTCGTGTTTGCTTGCGTCTCTTTACACTGTCAACTCTACACAGTGAAATTCTTCAGAAGTTGACGTTCATTGTGATCCTGTATATTCATCTCTCTCTGTAATTGAATGCGCAGGACCGTGATGGGGAGTTCTCGTCCTACCAGCTGGTTGGCATGCTCAGCGGTATAGCAGCAGGGATGAAGTACCTCTCAGATATGAACTACGTGCACAGAGACCTTGCTGCACGCAACATCCTGGTCAATGGCAACTTGGAGTGTAAGGTGTCAGACTTCGGCCTGTCACGTGTGCTGGAGGACTATCCCGAGGGCACTTACACAACCACTGTAAGCTCCATTATAACTCAGCTTTAGTACCATAGATATCACTCTAATCTAAAAATAATCTATGTCTTATCTAATCTTAACCTTTAAAATCCTGTTTGTCAGGGAGGAAAGATCCCTATTCGCTGGACGGCTCCAGAGGCCATAGCCTACAGGAAGTTTACCTCAGGCAGCGATGTGTGGAGTTTTGGTATTGTCATGTGGGAAGTGATGGCGTTTGGAGAGAGGCCGTACTGGGACATGAGCAACCATGAGGTGTGTCTTACATGGTTTTAGTGAATATTCCTCGCTCACAGCACACCCCACTAACAAAAACATCCTGCAGCCAATAAACACACTATTTCGCGCCGTCATGTTATTCTATACACATTGAACAGGATTCATATAAGGAAGCCAGTGTTTAATTTGTTTGGCGAGAGTCCGTGACTTAGTGGGAGTGGCTGTACCCAGCAGGGAACTCACCTGTCCTCCTGCTTCTGTCTCAGGTAATGAAGGCCATAAACGAAGGGTTCCGTCTGCCGGCGCCGATGGACTGCCCGTCGGCCGTGTACCAGCTGATGCTGCAGTGCTGGATGCAGGAGCGCGGTAAACGACCGCGCTTCAGTGACATCGTCAGCCTGCTGGACAAACTACAGGGCAGCCCAGAGTCCCTCAGCTCCATCGCCAACATCGACCTGCGGTGAGTCGTCCGAGTCCTGTCCGACGCGCCATGGGGTGGGGGAGTGATTGAGAGAGTGTGTGTGTGTGTGTGTGTGTGGTGGGAGCACTAGCAGGTTTATAATGTTGTTCTTCATGACCCATTGTACAGTAATGATATTGATCGGTTGTGTATATTAATAGATTGAACGCTATTTTTTCACTCCACCAGGGTGTCTATCCGCCTGCCTAGTACTAGTGGAAACGACGGTGGGCCGTTCAGGTCCGTAGATGAATGGCTGGAGTCTATGAAGATGGGGCAGTATAAGCAGGCCTTTGCCCATGCAGGAATCACAAACATGGAGCAGGTGTTGCTCTTAAAGACCGAGTAAGCCACCAGACACATGCATACCAGACACACACATAGACACAACTTCACTAATATAACGCCTTAATGGAAATACCCTACCATATGTTGTTCCTCACGCTTCTCTAGCTCAGCCCTCATTTCTGTCTTGTTTTTTTTTTTTGGATAGGGATATCAAGAAGATCGGTGTGCACTTACCAGGTCACCAGAAACGCATGGCCTACAGCATTCTGGGTCTGCAGGAGCCCATTGGTCCCATGGATGTGTTTGCGGTGTGATGCCCTTTGCACTGTATTCATCCGCAGAAGCGATCTCGGACCTTACGTTGGACTTGCACTGGGCTGGTTGAGGAATCTTCTGGACGAGTGCTTCGGCTTACTGGAAAAGCCGACCTGTAAATGGTTGCAGACATGAAACGGACTCCCAGTACGAGAGAGTGGACCAATTAACTCCTGAATAATGACTGAAAGATGGATATTTTCACTGTTATTTTTCTATCTATGTTAATTGGTATCATTTTGTAACTGTCACTGTCAGATAGACCCTTTCTTGGTGCCCTTATTTCAAATATTGGTGAAACTGAAAGCCATAGTAATGAATTAGCCGTCATGTCTTTTCATTACAAGACATGCTGACATTTTAGCCTGACATTCATTCACCCAAGAATGTCAAACGCTTGTGCTAAACTGTTAGACCTCAGGGTGTTGCAATAAAAAATATCTCACATGTTTTGTGGGACTGAAGGCTGATTTAGTTTGTTGACATTGAAAATGTTCAAAGCTAGCTAGTAAAACTGCAAACATATAACCATATAGTCAATTTATGTATTTTGGCATAATGGATCTGAATGGCCATTATGAGAGACTGTATGTTTACATGTCTTATTTCAGCTCTTTATGGTTTTATTTAATATTTATTGTTTTTTTTATTTATTGTATGTGCACACTTATTAAACGTATATTTGTTCTTTATGTTATGTATTGTTTAGCTGTAATAAAATATTTTGTACTGTTACAAGTTGTGCGTGAACTGAATTTTAATGAAAGTTGCCCTCTTGCACTCTTTGACTTGCAGAAACAAGAGCCAGGCCAGATGTAGGCTGTAATAGTTTCAAGACATGGGCCTGCAGTTCAAATGCTCACAGTGGGACAGCTGTTAACAAACAGCCGGAGCTATACTTGATTTCCTTATTAAAATTCAAAATATATGGAACAAAATATATGGCTGATATAGGTATAAGCAAAATCAGGTACATGGAGACGACTAGCATCAGAAAATGTTATTTAGAGGTTCTGGAGTTAATTACATGTTCATGGTAAATATTTATAAAATGTATAAACATTTATAAATCGAACTGTGTAGTAACATACTGAAGCTGAGTGCAGAAAACGAGTACACTGATATAGTTCGGCATTTGTGATTATGATTCTATTTCTATGATTGTGGGTGGGTGGTGATAAATATTATCTCATTCATGACTCTGTTGTTTGGTCAGTTTATGTATTTCTTGCTACGTATATTGGATTTTTCTGCATTCATTTCTTTTGTTCTTTTATCCAGCTCAGATTGGGAGGTTTTGCATTAAAACGCTGGCAGTGTCCTAGATTTACTCTTCCTTAGTGAATATATCTGAGCTACTCTGACCCACGGTATTCAAAATATAAAATAACATTTGAAATTCATGCTACATTAGGCATGGACACATAATGTAAATGTATCAAAAATACACAGTTCTTACAGCACTAACAGAACAATACATCCAGCCAGTGGCAGTATAACGCCACAGAGATCGAGTCAGTTTTCAATCACCGTACATAATCCATAAACGCATCGACACAAGTGTGTGTAACAAGCAGGGCTTTATATAAGGCTGTGAAACTAAATCAGCCCACAGGCCATGTAGCAGATGCAGGTTATATTAGACATCCCAACACATTCATTCAGCTGGACGGTCAACTTCCAAATCATGCGGCAAGATCATTTAAAAAATGATCTGTGTGGCAAACAGCATATGCATTTTTATATCTAATGCAGAAAGAAACAAACAACGAAATAAATAAATAAATAAATATTTATTTTGGAAACGCCGTGCAGGAAAGCGAATTGTTCAAGCAGAAACACACGAATAACGATTGAATTCAGATGATTAACAGGTTTGGTACATAACTATTACCAAGTCCATTTCAACTGGTGTGTAAACGACACAGAAACGTTCAGCAGCTGCTGTCTCGTTCCAGCCGTAGATCCTCCAGAACCAGAGGACGAGGGAGACACTAACACTAACACAGGGGTGTCCAACTCATTTGGGTCTGGGGGTTTTGACAAAGACATTTCACATGCCAGGGTCAAAACACGCTAGCGGACAATAGAGGGACTGCAGATTTTAAATAAAATTCAGTTTATTCTTCTTTAATAATGCAGGTTTATTCCTCGGGCTGGACGGAACCCCCTGGCGGGCCGGTTCCGCCCCGCGGGCCGTGTATTTGACACCCCCGCTTTAAACACACGTCTTTACGGAGTCGTGCACGTTACTTCAAATTTACGTGGACACACATGGCGAGGGGATGCAGTACGAGACTTGCTAATAACCAGAAGAGGGATGCAGTACCTCTAATAACCAGAAGAGGGATGCAGTACCTCTAATAACCAGAAGAGGGATGCAGTAGCTACCTCTAATAACCAGAAGAGGGCTGCAGTAGCTACCTCTAATAACCAGAAGAGGGCTGCAGTACCTCTAATAACCAAAAGAGGGCTGCAGTACCTCTAATAACCAGAAGAGGGATGCAGTACCTCTAATAACCAGAAGAGGGATGCAGTACCTCTAATAACCAGAAGAGGGATGCAGTACCTATAATAACCAAAAGAGGGATGTAGTACCTCTAATAACCAGAAGAGGGTTGCAGTACCTCTAATAACCAGAAGAGGGCGGTAGCGCGTTAAGAGGAGTTCTTGCAGCTTTAAGCTTTCTACGTCATTCTACCAACATGGCGGCTCTGTAGGAGTCCCATGCTTGATTGTTGATAAAGCAGTTAAAAAAACCCATTTTTCTTTAAAGCTTTAACGAAAGAGTCAAAGAAAATATGTCACGGCTTATTGTGAAAAATCTCCCAAATGGGGTGAGTATACTGCATCGCGTCGGTCATTGAGACGTCTATATTGTTCATGCAGGGATCAGCTTGCTAACTGTCTAGCTGACACGCAAGATAAACTATTTTGACACATCACTAGCTAACAGTTCATATTTAATAATCTGCTCGTGAAGTTCTGTGCATGTGTATAAAATATAATGAATGGCAATCTAATGGGCTACACGTCTCGCATGTTAGATGAAAGAGGAGAGGTTCCGTAAGATGTTTGCAGCCTTCGGCACGCTGACAGACTGCGGACTAAAGTTCACTAAAGACGGAAAGTTTCGAAAATTTGGCTTCGTGGGTTTCAAGTGTGACACAGATGCGGAAAGGGCGTTGAAACATTTCAACAAAAGCTTTGTGGACACGTCCAGAGTGACGGTAAGTTAACGAGTGACATCCCAATCTTACCTTGTTTGTCAGGACATTAAGTACACATGTTGTACACCAGTACGTACTAGCCTGTGTGTACTGTGTGTAACGTGTAGATGTTTGATATAGTATAAATTTATGTTTTATTTGCCTCCTTCTTGAATTACCTGGTTTTGACAAAAGGCCAGGTGTTGGCTGGGTACTTCTAATGTATATTTATACTGTAAATACATTAAATTAAATGCTAAACACTTATCAACAGCTTAAAAGAGGATTGGTTGTTTATAGGTACATGTATAGACTAGATGTACATAATAAACGTAGAACTTAGTGCACATTCAGATGTGAAGTGTGTAATTATTACATTCTGTTCATTCGAGTCAGGTGGAATTGTGTATGGATTTTGGAGACCCTAACAAAGTCAGACCATGGAGCAAACATAGTCAGCAAGCAGAGAAACCAAAGAACGAACCAAAGCAGCACAAAGCAGAAGAAGGAGAAAAAGAGAAGAAGGTGAGGAGAAAATGTCCTTTAACTTGTAGTTAGTAAAGAGCAATGAAAACATGCAGTATTTCATGTGTGATGATCCCCAATTATGCTTTTACTTTGCTTTCAGGGAAAGAAAGAGAAAAGGCCCGTCTCTGTTCTTGGAGAAGTAAGTTTGCTCTCTTCGTCACCATTATTGTTCAGCGCATCAAATGGGCTGTGTAAAGCTCTTCAGTAGTTTTGGTATAATGTGAAAGTGGCCATTTGACTTTGTGTCTTATTTTAGCTCATGTTACGTCATGTAAAGTCCTCTCTTTGCCCGTTCTTCAGCTGGAGGAAGACCAAGGATTCCAGGAGTTTCTGGCTGTGCACCAGAACCGCTCGCAGGTGCACACGTGGGCCAACGACGCTGCCAACGCTCCCTCTGCTAAGGACAGCAAGCAGAAAGGGAAGAAAGCTGCCAGCAACGACTACCTGAACTTTGACTCGGATGAGTCCGATGAGCCGAGTGATGATGAGGATGCTGCAGCGGACGAAGAGGATGAGCAGGGTGCGTCTGTGTTCCTTGCATTTGTACACACAGGAAGCAGGAAGCTCTTGTGAATTTAGATGCTACTCGACTCTGCATGTGGTGAAAAAGGAAAGACGATGTATTTAAGCAGATCTGGGTGTTCTAATGTGGATTTGCTGAAATGGACTGACTCGTGTTTCCTTCTTAAAGACGCAAGTTGTTTCTGTAATAGGTTCCTCTAAGGAGGCTCTGAAGGATGGCCTGTCTGATATGGACTACCTTCGCTCCAAAGTGGTGAAGTCTAGCATGGTGGATGAGCGTGGAGATGAGGGTGAGGATGATGACGAGGAGCAAAATGCAGAAGAGGAAGAGTGTGTGAACGATGAAGAGAACGACGACAACCAGAAAGCCGCAGAAGCGGCACCTTCCCAGAACAAGGTCGGGCCTCCAGCAGCCATAGCAGCCTGCGTGTTGGTTCTGTTTTGTTAGTTCTTCTCGTTGAAACCCAGGTGCTCTACACTGTTTTTCTGCAGTTTGAACCCACCACAGACTTCACAGTCAAGCTGCGTGGAATACCCTTCAACGCTAAAGAGGTAACATCTCAACCAAGATCTTTAACTTGTTTCATCAGTGGGTTATAACCGCTCAGTTATTGGTTAAATCAACGGCTTCTAAAGGCAGGGGGGTGTTGTTGGGGGTGTGTGTGTGTGTGTGTGTTTGTGTGTATGTGGAGGTAGCAGGGTGTGTGTGTGTTATTTATTACTGCATGCATGTCTGATGAGCTCTTTCTCCTCAGCAACAAATACGAGAGTTTATGTTGCCACTGAAGCCAGTTGCAATCCGCTTTACCAAGAACAAGGACGGCCGTAAATCTGGTAAGGACTGTTGATACTGAGCCACACGTGGGAGCTGAAACTCCAGAGCTTTGGCCTCATGTGTGCTTTACCTCGCTCAGGTTACGTGTACGTGGATGTGCGGTCGGAGACAGAGGTGGAAAGAGCCCTTCGACTCAACAAAGACTACATGGGTAAATCAGTACGAGCTTTCTCTACACACAAATGATCTAGAAGAGCCAACGAAGATACAATGCATGAAGACGTTTTGTATGACGTCATTATTATGCGCGTAGGGGGGCGCTACATCGAAGTGTTTAGGGCCACAAACTTCAGGGACCAAGGGAGACAAATGAAACCCACAAGGCAGGAGAGGAACTTCGTCTCCGACCTGAAGGAGGACGAGGAAGAGGAGGACGTTTCAGAGTCTGGACGGCTCTTCGTGCGCAACCTGCCTTACACGTGTACGGAGGAGGAGCTGAAGGAGCTGTTTGAGAAGCACGGTGAAGACCTGCTGGCCGGCGCTCGCGCCCTCGTTTTTAAATGCGTATAAAAAAGGGTCACGTGGGTCACGTGTGTGTCATCTTCCTCCTGCAGGCCTTCTCTCCGACCTCCACTTTCCCATCGACGTCCTGACTAAGAAACCCAAGGGCTTCGCGTTTGTTACGTACACGATCCCTGAAAACGCAGTGAGCGCCCTCGCCCAGCTGGACGGCCATATATTCCAGGTACAGGGACGTTCCAGGTACTGTCGATCGCGCCTGTGCCGACGTCTCTAACGTCGCTAACGTGCGGCGTGTCGCACAGGGCCGGGTACTGCACATCATACCCTCCAGGATGAAGAAGGAGAAGCCGGATCAGGACGGCGGCGCTCCGGGAAGTTCGTCGTACAAGAGGCAGAAGGACGCCAAGGACAAGGCTGCCAGTGGCAGGTCGCTGTTTAAAAAGCGTATTTTCTTACCGGTGTGACTAATCGCTAATGCAACGTTCTTTTTAACACGTCCGCTTTCTCTGGCAGTGCGCATAATTGGAACACGCTGTTCCTCGGCACGAGTGCCGTCGCCGACGCCATCGCCGAGAAATACAACACGACCAAAAGCCAAGTGCTCGATCACGTACGTTTCAGTTCCGGTGCCGCGCTGACCCAACAGTTTCATGTACCGGCAGGTAATGAGGCTAATGAAAAGAAGAGTGAGTTTTTCTCTGCGTGTCATGACAGGAGTCCAAGGGCAGTCTGGCTGTACGGATGGCTCTCGGGGAGACTCAGATCGTCCAGGAAACCAGACAGTTCTTGCTGGACAATGGAGTAGCTCTGGACTCCTTCAGCCAGGTATAAATGTTATGAAGTGGATGCTGGGATGATTCTGAACGTTTGGGGCGGAGTCCTTTATCCTCTAATCCCTAAGCGTCCTCCAACTGCTGAAAAGTATTTGGCATTTCATCTTTATTATTTTATTGGTGATGTGTGTGCGTGTGTTTGCAGGCAGCTGGTCAGCGCAGCAACTCTGTGGTCCTGGTGAAGAACCTGCCATCTGGGGTGCAAGTAAAGGATCTGGAGACACTCTTTTCGCCCCATGGCTCTCTGGGGAGAGTACTGCTGCCCCCTAGTGGCCTCACAGCCATAGTGGAGTTCCTGGAGCACACAGAAGCCAAACGCGCCTTCACCAAACTTGCGTACACAAAGGTACACTATTTAGCCAAAGCTGTGTGGACACTGGACCATGACGACTACATTAGCTTGCTGGAAATTACATCGCAACAGCTTGTATAACAAACTTCTGAAACAAACTCCATTCAATGAAAAGGTCATTTGTGAGATCAGGTACTGAACTTAGAAGTCCACTCATCTAAGATTCCTTGTTTGGGTTCAAAATTCTATTTATTAATTTGCTTAATCATTCAGCAACAAATAATTACATGAATACAAGTTGCTGATTATTCTTCAACCTAACCCAGTCAAAAATATTGATGATAATTGATGAGGCTTGGAATATATTCAAAGAACTGCAGAAGTGATAAAATTTTGCTCAGAGGACCATTCTTTAAAAAATCATAACTAAAAAGTATTTGGAGTAGAGCTACAAGATTTTACAACATCTCGTGAAAATTAATAGAAATGTTCATGATTTATTTAAAGAAAATCCATAACTTGAGCTTGGAAGTGTGGCTGAGTTGGAACGATCCTATAAGAACCAATAGCACAACGCAAAAGTTTTAATCCCTCCATTTCTTCCTAGTTTCAGCACGTTCCCTTGTATTTGGAGTGGGCCCCTTTGGCTATCTTCTCAACACCACCCAAGGCTCGTAAAGCAGGTGAATGATCAGTATTGAGTATGTTCAGTACTATGTTCAGTAGCAAGTATGTTCAGTGTTCCTGCGTTTTGTTTTGTTTTTCATTCTTCATCTTTTTTTCGTTTTCTAGAACCTGTAGCCGTGAGCAAGGATGAGAAAATGGACCCAAATACGAAGGAGGAAGCAGCTGAGGAGGAGGAGGAGGAGGAGGAAGAGAGCTTACCTGGCTCAACGCTCTTCGTTAAGAACCTTAATTTTAGCACCACAGAAGAAACGCTGCAGCAGGTGAGGTCAGAGTTCATGGAAAAGAAGTTGGGAGTCAAATTCAGAGGTCCAGGGGTCTGGCGCTGTAGTGGAAACTAAAGATGAAGAATACATGAGAATACATCATAAGTACTGAGGCGTGTTAATTGCAGTCATGCCTTCTAACCAAGCTTGTGTCTGTCCATATCACAGACTTTTTCTAAATGTGGAGCAGTGAAAGTCTGCAGTATATCCAAGAAGAGGGATAAGTCAGGTATGTCTGCGTTCGTCCGTGGGCTTTGGTTTGATTTAGACAAGCAGCTAGAGTTGATTTCCTTTAGGTACCTGCTAAGCCGTTTCAAACCCCTTTCTCATATCGACATCAATTATGTGGAACCCATGCTTAAAACGTGAATCTGATCCACTGTACAAAGTAAGTAAAAAGCAAACGCGCTCTCTTCTTTGCAGGCAAACTGTCGTCTATGGGCTACGGCTTTGTACAGTACAAAACCCCCGAGGCGGCCCAGAAAGCCATGCGGAAGCTGCAGGCAAGTTCGTCTGATTTCAGAAGCGTCAGTCTTTTGTGTTTCCCCCATGTCAGACTTGATAGCACAACGTCTCTGAAATGTTTCTTTTCTCTCTGCAGCATTGTACCGTTGACGAGCATCAGCTCGAGCTGAAAGTCTCTGAAAGAGGATTAAAGTAAGAGACATCTAACAAGCATGTATGAAATATCAAATAGGCAATCCAGAGCCTGTAGGTCACGGTCTCGTCTTCTTGCGTGGTCCTCTGGGCTGATGCGTCAAACATCCTGAATATGGCTGGTTATTCTGTTTGACTGTTTTGTCTACCAAACTCAGGGAGGGTGTGGCAAAAACTAGCAGGAAGAAGCAAACGACTAAGAAACAGACGACGTCTAAGATCCTGGTGCGAAATGTTCCCTTCCAGGCCACAGTGAAGGAACTGAGAGAGCTTTTCTGGTCAGATCTTACACACACACACACCTTTTATCTTTCTTGAGGTGTTTAATGAACCACATGTAAATGTGTTGTAATATAATTTTTTTTACAGGTTTTTGAAAATATGAACATCATATTGTGACATTTCAGTTTCATATTGAAATAGTTCCACTCAGATTGATAAATATGCTCCTCTCTAGTACGTTTGGAGAGCTGAAGACCGTCCGTCTGCCGAAGAAGGGCTCTGGTGGTAGTCACCGTGGCTTTGCCTTTGTGGACTTTCTCACGAAGCAGGACGCCAAGGTGGGTGGAGCCTGGCATTCAAATGCCCTTCTCGTCACTCCTTTGCTACAAACAGTCCGTCCGATCTGAAACCACGCCCACCTATGAAACTCCACCCCTCTCTCGTCTCTCAGAAAGCCTTCTCGGCTCTGTGCCACAGCACCCACCTGTACGGCAGACGGCTGGTCCTCGAGTGGGCCGACGCCGACGACAGCGTGGAGGACCTACGCAGGAAAACCGCTCAGCACTTCCACGGTAAGACGGCAGCTCTTCCGTAGCTACGTCACCCAGCACCACAGCTGCACTCTGGATCCAGCCAATTGTTGGGTTTTCCATTACGAAGCTCTCTGTGTGTCCCCAGATGCTCCTAAGAAACGGAAGCAGGCTCAGGTGTTGGAGGGAATCTTGGAGCAGATGGAGGTGGAGGAGAAGGACAGCTGAACAGTCGATCTTCCACATGGCGACGAGGACAGGGTGAAGCGTGAAAGGGACTCGGCTGTCTCTTTATTTGACCTTACATTATTTACAACGACCTCCAGATGAAGGTCATTCTAATCACCAGAGTGGGGAAGTTCACAGCAACCTGGGGTACAGTTGGATGAAATCACTGTGAGATGGACGACATGCAGACATTAATAATCTGGACAAAGGACTGTGTTTTCACTCTGTTTTATACTCTGTATGGACTTTGTAAGCCCTGTTTGTGTCCCTAAATTACTGGTCCTCCCCCACATTCTACATGTTTTAAAATAATAAGTTAGAGCATTTGTATAGACCTGAATGTTTTACTCATGTTTATAGAACTTAGCAGTTTTTGTTCCACTACTTCTTTTGTTCAGTGGATAAAAATGTTGTCTTCTCAATGTACTGTATTTATTGACAACGAAAGAACAAATTTTATGAGTAAAAGAAAACATTTCTACTTAACCATTCCTTGCCTATATTGTGTGATGTAGGCTGAGGGCAGTATCCACTGTTCTTCAAACAGACGTCCAGGTGGTAAAAGTGATAAAGGTGTGACCACCGCACAAAAGAGCCAGTTCTCTGGCATAGTAGCCAGAACACCCATTCACCTTCCAGAGTGACCATCTTCATCACATGACCCTCTCCTTCAGGGCGTGACCATCTTCATCACATGACCCTCTCCTTCAGGGCGTGACCATCTTCATCACGTGACCCTCTCCTTCAGGGCGTGACCATCTTCATCACGTGACCCTCTCCTTCAGGGCGTGACCATCTTCATCACGTGACCCTCTCTTTCAGGGCGTGACCATCTTCATCACGTGACCCTCTCCTTCAGGGCGTGACCGTCCATCACGTGACCCTCTCCTTCAGGGCGTGACCGTCCATCACGTGACCCTCTCCTTCAGGGCGTGACCGTCCATCACGTGACCCTCTCCTTTAGGGCGTGACTGTCCTCATCACATGACCCTCTCCTTCAGGACTGTCTCCATTACATTAATATGTCAGAATGGCTGGCCTGGATCTTTGGTCTGGTGGTCAGTGTATACATTTACCACAGCCCGCCTCTATGTCAAAATTTCTGTTCTCCTGAATATTTGAACCATGAGACCTTCACAATAACTTAGAGACATTAAGGATTCCAGTACCCCATTGTTGCCTTTCCATTAAGTGATTGTTTATGTCAGGAGTTTGTCATTTATGTAGCATTCTTTACAGCAGCCTTTGACACAGCTTTACAGGTGTCCGAGTCCAAGTTCATGAGGAAGAAAATCAAGACTAAAAGGGGAGACCATCTTCCTGTCGTTGACCAGGATACCACAACAGGAAAACATAAGCAGTTAACATAATGTTTAATAAGAACAAGTATAAGCAATAGAGGTCTATGCTGGGCTGATCAGACTCCTGCTCTGGGTTTGACTTCCCTTTATACTGCTCTTGATGTACAGTTAATACTCTCACTGAAAATTGACCTGCATTATTTTCTCTATATGGCATCTCGCATCTCTCAGGGTACAGCTGAAGTTTATCCCCAATATATATTGTGTGTGTATACTTTTGGCAATAGACAGCGGCCACACAGGTGTATAAAACCAAGCACCTAGGCATGCAGACTGTTTTGACAAACATTTATAAAAGAATGGGTCGCTCTCAGGAGCTCAGTAAATTCCAGTGTGGAATTGTGATAGGATGCCACCTGTGCAACAAATCCAGTCATGAAATCTCCTCGCTCCTAAATATTCCAGTCAGCTGTAATATAAGAAAATGGAAGTGTTTGAGAACAGCAATTCAGCCAAGAAGACATCCAAACTTCATGTGGCCGACAGATTAGATCTAGAACAGTGCGCATTTTCTTATATCCATTATATATATATATATATATATATATATATATATATATATATACACACACACTCACAGATTATGTTTTTCTTCAGCTCTGCTGCTTCACTTTGCACAAAACTGATGAAGGATCTCTATCTGAAAATCCTGTTTCTTTGGAAACGTTTTGACCATATCAGCATATCATGGATATCAGTGTCTCTGAAATTAATCATGATAAAATGCCATCATTGACATGGCAGGTGTTCGATTAAGATTTATTAGATTTAGACACTTTTCCCTGTTACACCACGTGGCATACACACACACACACACACACACACACGCACACAAACACACCGGCCACTTTATTAGGTACACCTTTGTAGTACCGGGTTGGACCCCCTTTTTGCCTTCAGAACTGCCTTAATTCTTCATTGCATAGATTCAACAAAGTACTGGACACATTCCTCACAGAGTCTGGTCCATACTGACATGATAGCATCACACAGTTGCTGCAGATTTGTCGGCTGCACATCCATGATGTGAATCTCTCATTCCACCACATCCCAAAGGTGCTCTATTGGATAGAGATCTGGTGACTGTGGAGGCCATTCGAGTACAGTGAACTCATTGATAAGTGACGAAGTAATGATGACCTAATGATGAGCTGATCTATAATCAGCTTTTTTCACGTCAGTCAAAACAATGGTGCCACCATTAATGTATTATATTTCATATGCTTATTAATGATTTTAATGTTGCAAGATTGGTTGATGCTACATCATGCCTTAATAATGCATACATAAACCTTTAGGAATGCTTCTACAAGTGTATAGTATGCACTGCAATTATTAATTTAATTTCACACATCTGGTATTTTTCTCATCTCCTCTGAAATGAATTTGTCTGTGCTACTCTTACTCAGGCTCCAGTGTCTGCTCTTCTTTCTAGGCTGTGGTGTCTGGCACTCACACTGCAAGAAGAGAATGGCTACACCAGAGTTGCAGAATATCTTGGGATACTTTGCCTTCACCCAAAACGTATAAGGCAAGTTGGGAGACAAACGTAAGACTGAACTGAGTTTTGCTTGATTCTGTTCTGTCATCTCTTCCTGTTTGACCTTTTCCTTCTCTCAATCTTTCTAATGATATATTTGACTGCTATTTAGCAACAAATCACAAATCCACTCTGGGGACTGTTTGTGTGTGCCGATAATTCCAAGAGGTGGTTATTACAGCTCTTATCTAACAGTGGTTATTACAGCTCTTATCTAACAGAGGTTATTACAGCTCTTATCTAACAGTGGTTATTACAGCTCTTATCTAACAGTGGTCATTACAGCTCTTATCTAACAGTGGTTATTACAGCTCTTATCTAACTCATCCTGTCAGTCTGCATGTGACATTTAGTGGCTGCAGTTTGGTTACTTGGTGCATTTAAAGAAAACAAGCAATCCAAAAATTGCTTACAAAAACTGTAAACAGGGTATTAAGCAGTTTCATCCGACAGTTTCTATGCATAAGATGGGATTGCAGTACCGCTTGTAACTTTTCTGCTTTTTACACTGGTTCTCTAGCCTTGGGTCTGGGACATTTCTAGTGGAAACATTGTGGAGTCGTTTCCAAGCTTATTTGTGGGATCGTCATCTGCTCCAAGCTGTTTATGCTGCCACCTGAGGCTACTGCTGAGGGCATGGGACAATGGTAATTAGGAAGACAGAATGAGCTTCCCATTGGCAGACCTGGCAGCCTTGCCATTTTTGTAAGACTGCTGAGGGGGAAGGGATCATCTTCCTAATCATAGTCCCAGGATCCTCTGGTGTTATGTTCCACAGCTTTTGAAGCATGTGCTACTGTCAATCCAAAAAGCTTCGGTAACATAATTTGGTGAGGTTTTTACCCATGGACAAATTTGGTTATATGATGCTTCAAAAGGCAGTTTATTGACCCCTGTCTCTAGCATTGTGGGGTAGTGATGATTTGTGGATTTGATGGATTAAGAGGCTTTGGTAGTATCCTCCTTTTGTGGACTTGAAGAACTACCTAACTGAAGAGCTATCATGGTATCTGGTTGTAACTACGAAGACATGCTACATCTACATCATCACCTTTAGTGACCTCATGCTTTTGATAGTCTTTGGTTACGTTAACTTATTAACACGCTCATCCTCTCCATCCAGATTTTCCTATCACACTGGTAAATGTGCTTTCTTCAAGTTTTGACTCTGGTTGACTTCAAAGATCTCCCACAAGGATGGCTGGTTGTCATGGTGTTCCAGAGAGATTGCCATCACGGCTGTCACTGCTGGAGTTATAACAGGAAAAGTAGGCACAGGTCTACTTTGTGAGGTTCCAGCTTGTCAGTGCTGAGATTTGTGGGGTGAAGGAAAAAATATATATTCTTTTGTCGATTATTTCAGCTTTCACTACAGAGCACTGTACCTTCTTCCATGACCCATGACCCTTCTTCTTGACCACAGGCCGCATCGCTTGATTTCTGCATCATCACATTCATGGAATTCATTAAAGCTACTTTGCTTTGACCTTCAAATTTGACAGTGTGTTTGACTTGTTCCTGTCTGGTTTCAATGTGGTTTCAAATAAATCTGTTGGTTTCAAATAACATGTGAGAGTTCAATATGATGTTCTTCATCACTCTAGTGTTGAGATGATGGACGTGAACACAGTCTAAATACTCTGAAATGGAACATGCTGTCTTCATACTGTCACAACGGGACTACCAAGAGTCTCTGACCAACGGTTACGGCTCCCTGCCGGCTCTAGAGAAGGTGCAGTCATATTGAAAATCATTTTCATCTTAGCATTGGCTGTCATCATTTGGCTAACGTTATGAGTAAAACTTTGAGGTACACCTACCTTATAGGTCCTCTATTGTTGCAGGACAATTTATCAACCCACTAATGCATGCACTTCTGGTCATGATCTGATGACATCAGACTCACTGCTAGGTTAATTGTGATCTACCACACGGAAATATCCACCCAAGTGTGGCTCTATGGACCACAGGAACTGCGGAAGGCATAGAGCACTTGCTCAAACTCCAGTCCTGAAGGGTCAGAGTGTTTGTGAGTTTAATTTAGTTAGAAGAGAAATGTTAACCTTTGTGGCACTCCAGGAACTCAATTTGACAAGCTTGGTTTAGAAGATCGGATACAGTCTCTGACTGTAATAATATTAGGTAAAACTAAGACTGATCAAAACATTTGCATTGTCATAACTGAATTGTCACTGTACTCAACATTGCCATGAAATGAGAATTGTAAGAACATTTGTGTCATAGGTCAGAAATGATGCATGCTCACTATTCACCTTTTGCATAATTTTTGTTTTATTGAGCTTCTGGAAAATCGATCGAAAAAGTACATTACTGAACTTTGTTTTATATGTATAAAAGTACCATAAAAAAGCAATATACATGTTTAATATTTATCACTGCTAGCCAACACTTGTTAAAGGGTAATGTCTGCACAATTTAACAATAAGGGGATGATGTCTACAATAAAAACAGACATTTTTTAACCTCTGGCTCCTATCACCACCACTGTGAAAACAAATCACCATTTTCATTTAATCATTGATTATTGGTAAGACTGTGGAAAACTTTGAGAAATGATCCCTTTTTAAATTGGGGTGTAGCTCCAACCAGCGTTTATCCCCTTTCTATCAAGGAATTGAACACCTGAGGCAACATGTGTGGACTTCAGACTCCATAATCTGGAAGGACATTTGTACATCTCTGACATTCTCCATCTCTGCTGTATTCATTACACATTACCCCCCCCCCCCCCAAGGCTCTGTAGACATGGCAACATTTGCAGATGGCTGAAATAATAATCTCAAGGAATTAAGCAGGTCAAACCCCTAATGAGTTACGACGGCTGGGCATGCAACAGACCCCAATCAGGGAACTGGAGACTCTGGAAGTGAGGACGCTTAATGGTACTGCTACAGCTGAAACCATTCAGTTACTACAGTTATCACCTCTACATGTGCTGTATATCCATCTCCCACCACACTCCTAATATTGGGTTTGGGTAACATGCAGACAACCACAAAGTGGTGGTGTTCCAGAGCGGGCCGGTCCTCTAACAGAGCACGTTAAAGCTCTTCAGTATACCATTGACTCCCTTCTCATCTTGGTTTGGAATGAAGATCTATTTCAATACACTTATTCCTGCTGTATACCTAGTTCAAAATCACTGAACATTTGGGCACTCAACCAGGGTTATGGGATGGCATGGACATCTTCTAGCATGACAATGCCAAGAGCTGCTGGGCTCGAACTGTGAAAGAGTAGCTCAGGGAGCATGAGGATGTAAGGAAGCAGAGATGTGGATGAAATAAGGCCAACCATTACTGTAAGGTGGGCAAGCCAATACCACAATCAAAACCGTGGTAATACTTTGAAAATGACATTTTATTGAAAATACAAAAACTGAAAATGAGATAAATGAAAAACAGGTGGGGATCAAAAGGAAGTCCATTATTGTGACGTGTTCTCTGCCTGGACTGATGGTGCTGGGAAAATGAGTCTTGTAGTACTGAGCATGTGGGTAGCATGACCGAGGAATACTTTTCACACAAAAACTGACCAACACAACTCCTGACCTTTGACCCCATCAAAAGTCTTTGTGCTTGAGAAGATTCTACATAGAGCTTTATAAAGAAAAAGTACTATGTAATATAAAAAGCATGTTGCTATGTGGAAAATTCTCCATCCACAATTTAAAAAAGCCACTCAAGTGTGCTATACTCAAATGCATTACAGCGCTTTCATTTGGTGTCATTTACATTGTCCACTATTTTTTTAGCAATAGATCTTATGAATAAAACAGCACAGAAAGTGAAAATTCTATAGTTTAGAAAATGTGATTCAATTAGTTATCTGAATAAAATAGAAAAATTTACTATTTGAACTGCAAAGATGGAAGAACAAAAAAATTCTGGGGGTAAAAAGAACACTAGATTTAAATTTAATAATAAGTGACAAGACATTATATTGACCGAGAGGCAGTTCCTCCACTTGTGGAAAAGTGGAATCCACTTGTCCATCCAAAGTTTGTGGGTCCAAGTTCATCTAGAATTCAGCACACAGCCAAATTAACCACTCCTTAAAGCATATTCTCAGTAACACCAACAGTGTTGGGTTTAACCATTGGTTAGACACCATCTGTTCAGACAGGATCAGGCATTGATCCTATGGGTGTATACTTAAAACATATAACCCATATGTTCATACACAACATCCTCCAGTCCAGAGGTCTTCAGATCATACTCCTGAAGGTCCAGGTCCTACAATGTTCCCTTAATCCAGAGGTCCCATGTGATGACAGTTGCCAACCAGTCATTAAATCATCTATAAGGGATATTATTAGGGACTTGTATTAGGGTCAGGGTCACGAATGGGCAGCGTTTGATCACAGATCTGCTGGTGGCTGGATATTTTGGGCAATGGACCACTCTCTGTCTAGCAGTGGCACCAATATGTGTAAAAAGGGGTTGAAACAGCCAACAGACAGTAAAAACATATGTAACATAGCCATACTCCAACTCCCTCAAAAGTCCTGCAGATACTTCATGACTGTTGCTCACAATCCTTGTTCTGTTCAATCCACCATCAGTGACATTTAAAGGATCTGATGAAATTAAACAAATGTGCTCATCGTTTTCAGCAGGGTGAGGGAGTATCTGGCAAAGGTCATGGTGATGATGCACATTTTCACCAGGCACAGGGAGGACAGTTCAAACTGCGGGATCTGGTCAGTATATGGGTGAAGAAAGGCAACTCCAGGCCTGGAAACCTAAAGTCATTCTGCTTGGCCAGGTTAGTTGCATCTGAGCAAAGAAATCATGAAACTGTGCTGGACTGAAGAGCTGCAAGACCAAAGCTGGCCATGCCTGATCTGGTACTTCACTAACAACGAATGCCATTGATATCATTAAAGATGCATTTTGTAACATTTTAAAATTTCCTTAACTAAGAACAAATGACAAATAAAAATATAGCCGCAAGCGGCGATTGGCGGGTTCACACACAAATAGGCATATTTTGGCCCCAATAGGCAAAAGGAAGCCCAAAAGGTCCTTTAGACCTAAAAGTGAAAAGAAGCTGTTTGGGTTTGGCCAGTGTGTGCTCTACAGATAGTGTGATGACATCTGCGTGTGTCAGAAAGGGAGACACAGAAATAGCACATCTGGCTAGGGCTGCATCTATGTGAACAATATAGGAAGGCCTGCATTTGTCTATACATGATTGGGCCTGTATATTACAGACAGAGAGAGATTGAGGGAACCAGAGACTATGCTTTGTTAATTCACTCCTTGCACACCTTGCACGCCTAACATGACTGCCCGTGTATTCAAAGTATGAATGTAGTCTGCAAAGCCTGGCATTACATGACTGACATGACTGGCATGACTGGCATGACTGACATAACTGATATGACTGGCATGACTGAAATGACATCACTAGGGACTAGGGAGTTTTTCCTTGCCACTGTCGCCCTTGGCTTGCTCACTGGGGGCTAGGACTCGGCACTTGTAAAGCTGCTTTGTGACAACAACTGTTGTAAAAAGCGCTATATAAATAAAATTTGATTGATTGATTGATTGATCACTGGCATGATGAACAAAAGTAATATGACTGATATGACTGACATAACTGGAATGAGTGACATGACTGGCATGACTGTAATGACATGACTGATATGACTGACATGACTGATATGACTGGACTGAAATGACTGGACTGAAATGACTGACATGACTGGACTGACATGACTGTTATGACTGGACAGATATGCATACAAACTATACATACATTTAGGTAGAAGTGTGTGTGTGTGTGTGTGTGTGTGTGTGTGTGTGTGGTAGTGTATGTACTCAAACTATGACAACATATACTAATACATACATACATAAGTATACATAGAAACTATACATACATATAGGTATAAAGGTGTGTGTGTCTGTGTGTTTGTGTGAGAGAGAGACAAAAAAGAAGCCAAATATCAGTTTGTATGAGCATGTGTTAGTCACTGAGATATGGGTGGGTATGGCTAGGGAAGTGTCATTGTGAATGCTATAGGAAGGCCTGCTTGCGCCTGTATGTGTGTGTGCCTGGTTAATAGACACAGAGAGATCTAGGTAGCCAGAGCAATGTTTACTTGGGGCACAGAGATGGGAGGGGGAATGTGGGTGAGAGTGTGAGAGAGACTGAGAGTGTGAGTTTCAGCTTGCGTGCGTGTGAGAAGGAGAAGGTGACAGAGGGACTTTACATGCATTTTTATGCATTGTATATAATACTGCACTGTAGAGCCATACGATAACCGATTTAGATGAAACTTGACAAATTTGTTGAGGATGGGATTCTGAATGGGCTTGTGCATTTTGGTCAGAATTGGATAAAATATGAAAGAGCTTTAAGAATATGAATATTATATGTATCGATGCTGTCCATTAAAAAAATATTTAGCAGGTATAAGTGTCCTCAAATCCAAAATCTTTGGATTGTTTTTTGATTTCACACTCTGTAGAGTATTATAAGACTTTGCTTGACATGATAGTATGAAAATCCTAGGAGGAGTATGAAAAGTGATGATTTCAAACTATTATTAACTGTAAATAAACTGTGCATTTTTTAATAGGACATGTAATGGGAAAGTTGTTCGCACTACTGCAAGGAATCAAAAGAGTCCAATTGCATGTTCCCAAGTGGAATTATGTAGGGCAGTGGTTCTCAAACTTTTTACACAAAGTACCACCAACTGTCAAACGAAAAACCTCCACGTACCACCACCCCCCCCCCCGCCCCCCCAAAAAAAAAAAGAAAAAGCTGTTTGGCGAGTTTAAGTTGTTGACGGGGGGTTAGCGAACGTAAATTGTTACCGGGAGGATGTAAAATGGACACAAGATAAGTATTATATCGCGGTGGTTGGTGCCAGAGCGAACTAGTAACTCATTGAATCATAGATGTGGATCAGAGGTAAATAAACTAGATTTTTTTGTCGGCGTGAGAAATCGGATGTGTGGCGTGTGAAGACGGTCAAATGCGTGTGTCTCACGCTCAATGCGTGAAAGTTGGCAACCCTGCTCATTACACACATATGTTATAATGTAGTTCTCCTGTAGTTCGTGTTGGTAGGGGTTTACAGCACAAAAAGTCTTCGTGCGACATGCCCTCATACTCATATCGCACGGAAACGAGCAAGTTGGCTAAATCTGCGACATCTATGGATTCATCTAACTGCAGTGAGAATTAATTCTCTCGGTCAATGTTTGTCTGACGTTGTTCGCCATTTCATCAATTCTGCGAGTGACTGTGTCGTTTGAAAGATGCACCAGATCGAGCTGTTTAGCGACATTTTCTCCGCAAATAATACGAGTCATCCCTTTTAGTTTCTGAATTTCAGGACTTGTCATAATTCTGTTTTAATTAAAAAAATGTGTTGTGTAAAAAAAAAAAAAAAAAAAAAAAAAACTCAAAGCATCTTTTATTTTCCGAGCTCATCTGGCGTACCACCGCGGGGTGCTCTGCGTACCACCAGTGGTACGCGTACCACAGTTTGAGAACCACTGATGTAGGGGATACACTTGCTTTTTTTGCAATAGCGCCCCCCAGTGGCCAATCGACACCCGGCTGGATTATGTCATAGGGGGCGTGCACTTGTCCACACCCAAGAGGTTTCGTGCAGATCGACCAATGGTAAGCCTGTCAAACGCGTGCCGATCACTGATTGGCCGATTACGTCAGCCATTTTGGAAGTATGGCATGTCTGCTTTAGGACCTGGTTCCCAGAGGCCCATAGATGATGTCTGCCAAGTTTCATGTGGATCGGCCAATCTGAGTGCATGGGGCAAATTTTTGCATGTTATAGCGCCCCCTAGCAGGTGAGGTATGGCAACCTCTGCAAGCTGCCCCAGACCCTCACAGGGAAGCTGTCTGTGAAGTGCCATCTCATTACATGCAAGTTTTCTTAAGTTAGAGCTCCATATGCGCAAAATTTACTATTGAATTTACGCCCCCTCATTTGATTGGCTTATACTGACTAGGTAGTGAAGAAATTAGCATTTTTGTTGGATACATTTTAAAGTTCAGACTCTTCTGAACGTTTTGATACCACATATGTGCATGTATGTGAAAAATCCAGGGACTAGTTCGCGCTCAAATATGTGTGTGATTTTGCACATTATGCAAATTAACTCGAAATCTAAGTGGGCGGAGCTAAAGGGTCCTAGAGGCTTTTTTGTTTGGTTTGATCCAAGGAATCCATCAGAAGTGGAATTTCGTTTCTATGACCTACGGTGTAGGAGATATGGACCAAAACGCAAAATGCTGCGCTATAGCGCCACCATCAGGCCAATGTGGGTCATTGTCTGGGTTTCCCTCATTGCACCTCTGGTGCACCTGTCTGACAAGTTTGGTGTTTCTGGGCCTTACGGTCTAGGCTGCAGTATGCGTTTTACAGCCTGAAAAATAATAATAAATATAGCCGCAAGCGGCAATGAGCGGGCTCCTCGCAAGTGGCATAGGTACCGACTTGCATGCCTGCGGCGAAGGCATAGTAGATATGGCTAGGCCAGTGTGTATGTGAAACCTATTGGTAGGCCAGTGCATGTGTGTGCATGTGTAATAGAGAGAGAGAGGGGTTTGGTGTGATAATGTTTGTTTTCATCAGTTAGAGCTGTGTATGTGTGTGAGTGATTGCATATAATGGGCAGTCTTAGTTGTCACAGTGAACTCACATGTCTGACATGACAGTGTATGTGCTCAATTTGTGATGCATACACATAAGTAGGTGTATGTGTGTGTGTGTGTGTGTGTGAATTAGGTGTTTATATGTGTTACTCTAATGTATGAGTAGGCATGGCTAAGGCAGTGTGTATGTGAAGCTTATAGGGAGGCCTGTTTTTTCTGTGAGTGCATGTGAAATAGAGAGAGGGAGGGGGAGACAGAGACCATGGGTTGTTAAGTGTTAGAAGGTTGGGGGAGTGTGGGGGGGAGTGGATGAGAGGGGCACTCTGCGTGTGTGAGAAGTGAGTGCATGTGAAATAGAGAGAGGGAGGGGGAGACAGAGACATGGGTTGTTAAGTGTTAGAAGGTTGGGGGAGTGTGGGGGGAGTGGATGAGAGGGGCACTCTGCGTCTGCGAGAATGAGAGCGTGCGTGCCTGCAAAAGGCTCTCTACCGCTCCTTGCACTGCTGAGTATGGAAATTGAAAATATTCACTGTAGAGTCATTTGTGGACGGATTTAGCTCAAACTTGGCACATATCACCTCAATGGTCATGTGAATGTGCATGTCAATTTTCATAAACATAGGACATACTATAGCGGAGTTATTAAAATATGAATTTGATGTGTTATGATGGTACCATTGTGATGCATATGAAAAATATAAATTTGTGGAAATCTTAGGATTTTTAGCACAACATTTGCATTGCATAGTCTGCTGAGTATATCAAGGTGTGATTTGAGGTGATGGAGTGAAAATCTTAGGCGTAGTATGGAAAGTGGAAATTATACATATTTGATAATATATGAAAATCCGTACATTTTTGTAAAGCACTTGCAATTACAAAGTTGTTAAGGATTCTACGTAGAATCATATGAGTCCAAGTTTGTTGTTTTATGTCATACTATGTGGGCGTAATTCAGGAGTTTCTAGTATAGCGCCACCTAGTGGTGCAATTGCCATCATACCCCAGTATGTCTTAGAGGGTGTGCACCTGAACATGCCATGTGAGTTTCAGGTCAATTGACATATGTAAAGCTTGTAAAGCTTGTGAAATTGTATACTGACAGCTAATTGGTCGATGGTGGCGGCCATATTGGACATATGATGGTGCAGACCTAGGACCTGTCTCAGAGGTGCATGTAGATGATGCATACCAAGTTTCGTGTTATTTGGCCAATCGGTGTGTGCAGGAGAGTTTTTTGGCAGTTATAGCGCCCCCTAGGTGTGAATGTGTGCCAAAATGTATGGGCAGGTGTAGACGCCCAACAGGTACATGTATATGAAATTTGGTGTGAATATGTAAAAGTATGCATGAGATACAGCAGAAAATGTGCATTTTTGGCTGTGAAATTTTTGCCCCTTGACTTGTGTGGCATGTGGCCACGCCCATGTGCAGAAATGTGCATTTTTTGTTAAAGATTATTAAAGTTCAGACTCTTCTGAACGTTTTGATACCACATATGTGCATGTATGTGAAAAATCCAGGGACTAGTTAGCTCTCAAAAATGTGTGCGATTTTGCATATTATGCAAATTAGCTCGAAAACGAAGTAGGCGGAGCTTATGGGTTCTTGAGGCTTTTTGGTAGGTTTGGAGACAAGGAACATGTATATGAAAAAATTTTTAATTTAGGACATACGTGGTACTGGCAATTTACTTGAATGCGTTTGCGTGCGCTGTAGCGCCACCTATGGGCGGATTTGGCTGGCGTCTTGCGCCTGAGTAGCGGGAGGGACTACTACCTATTGACCAAGTTTCAAGTCTGTAGGCCTTACGGTTTGGGCTGTGCGATCCGTTTTAAGGCAGAAAAAGAATAATAATAATAATAAGGAGAAAAATCCTAACAATTACAATAGGCCTCCAGCACCTTTGGTGCTCGGAGCCCTAATAAGAAGAAATATAGCCGCAAGCGGCGATTGGCGGGTTCACACACCAATAGGCATTTTGGCCTCAATAGGCAAAAGGAAGCCCAAAAGGTCCTTTAGACCTAAAAGTGAAAAGAAGCTGTTTGGGTTTGGCCAGTGTGTGCTCTACAGATAGAGTGTGACGACATCTGCGTGTGTCAGAAAGGGAGACACAAAAATAGCACATCTGGCTAGGGCTGCATCTATGTGAACAGTATAGGAAGGCCTGCACTTGTCTATACATGATTGGGCCTGTATATTACTGACAGAGAGAGATTGAGGGAGCCAGAGACTATGCTTTGTTATTTCACTCCTTGTACACCTAGCACGCCTAACATGACTGCCCGTGTATTCAATGTATGAATGTAGTCTGCAAAGCCTGGCATTACATGACTGACATGACTGGCATGACTGACATAACTGGCATGACTGTAATGATTTGATGATTTGACTGACATGACGGATATGACTGGACTGAAATGACTGATATGACTGGACTGAAATGACTGGCATGACTGATGTAACTGACATGACTGGCATTTCTGATATGACTGACATCACTGGCATGACTGACATATACTATACATATACTATAGATATGCATACAAACTATACATACATTTAGGTAGAAGTGTGTGTGTGTGTGTGTGTGGTAGTGTATGTACTCAAACTATGACAACATATACTAATACATACATACATAAGTATACATAGAAACTACATACATATAGGTATAAAGGTGTGTGTGTCTGTGTGTTTGTGTGAGAGAGAGACAAAAAAGAAGCCAAATATCAGTTTGTATGAGCATGTGTTAGTTACTGAGATATGGGTGGGTATGGCTAGGGAAGTGTCATTGTGAATGCTATAGGAAGGCCTCCTTGCGCCTGTATGTGTGTGTGCCTGGTTAATAGACACAGAGAGATCTAGGTAGCCAGAGCAATGTTTACTTAGGGCACAGAGATGGGAGGGGGAATGTGGGTGAGAGTGTGAGAGAGACTGAGTGTGTGAGTTTCAGGCTGCGTGCGTGTGAGAAGGAGAAGGTGACAGAGGGACTTCACATGCATTTTTATGCATTGTATATAATACTGCACTGTAGAGCCATACGATAACCGATTTAGATGAAACTTGACAAATTTGTTCAAGATGGGATTCTGAATGTGCTTGTGCATTTTGGTCAGAATTGGATAAAATATGAAAGAGCTTCAAGAATATGAATATTATATGTATCGATGCTGTCTATTAAAAAAATATTTAGCAGGTATAAGTGTCCTAAAATCCAAAATCTTTGGATTGTTTTTTGATTTCACACTCTGTAGAGTATTATAAGGCTTTGCTTGACATGATAGTATGAAAATCCTAGGAGGAGTATGAAAAGTGATGATTTCAAACTATTATTAACTGTAAATAAACTGTGCATTTTTTAATAGGACATGTAATGGGAAAGTTGTTTGCACTACTGCAAGGAATCAAAAGAGTGCAATTGCATGTTCCCAAGTGGAATTATGTAGGGGATATACTTGCTTTTTTTGCAATAGCGCCCCCCAGTGGCCAATCGACACCCGGCTGGATTATGTCATAGGGGGCGTGCACTTGTCCACACCCAAGAGATTTCGTGCAGATCGACCCATGGTAAGCCTGTCAAACGCGTGCCGATCACTGATTGGCCGATTACGTCAGCCATTTTGGAAGTATGGCATGTCTGCTTTAGGACCTGGTTCCCAGAGGCCCATAGATGATGTCTGTCAAGTTTCATGTGGATCGGCCAATCTGAGTGCATGGGGCAAATTTTGGCATGTTATAGCGCCCCCTAGCAGGTGAGGTATGGCAACCTCTGCGAGCTGCCCCAGACCCTCACACGGAAGCTGTCTGTGAAGTGCCATCTCATTACATGCAAGTTTTCTTAAGTTAGAGCTCCATATGCGCAAAATTTACTATTGAATTTACGCCCCCTCATTTGATTGGCTTATACTGACTAGGTAGTGAAGAAATTAGCATTTTTGCTGGATAGATTTTAAAGTTCAGACTCTTCTGAACGTTTTGATACCACATATGTGCATGTATGTGAAAAATCCAGGGACTAGTTCGCGCTCAAAGATGTGTGCGATTTTGCACATTATGCAAATTAACTCGAAATCTAAGTGGGCGGAGCTTAATGGTTGTATATTAATTGTCCTATTGAATTTAGTCAAGGAATGTATAGGAACTGGAATTTTGGTTCTAGGACTTACGGTGTAGGAGATATGGACAAAAAGTCAATATGGTCTGCTATAGCGCCACCATCAGGCCAATTTGGGTCCCTGTATGGGAATCTGGTCCTTGGAGTTACCTGAACCTTTTTGCCAAGTTTGGGGTTTCTAGGCATTACGGTCTAGGCTGCACAATACGTTTTAGGTCAAAAAATGGGACAAAGAATAATAATAAGAAAGAAATATAGCCGCAAGCGGCAATTACGGGGTCCAAGCACAGGGTATGGGCACCATCTGGCACGGCTGAGATGCGTAAGCATGTGTGTGTAATCACTGGGTAGGTATGGGTGAAGCAATGTGTATATGAAACCTATAGGTAGGCCATTGCATGTGTGTGCATGTGTAAGAAAGATGTAGGGGTAATTCAGGAAATTCTAGTATAGCGCCACCTAGTGGTGCAATTCCCGTCATACTTGAGTATGTCTTAGAGAGTGTGTAGATGAACATAATATGTGAGTTTCATGTTGATTGGCATATGATAAGCTTGTGAAATGTGAACTGAAAGCTGATTGGTCGATAGCGGCGGCCATATTGGACATATGATGGTGCAGGTCAAGGACCTGTGTCATAGGTGCATATAGATGATGCGTACCAAGTTTGGAGTTATTTGGCCAATCGGTGTGGGCAAGAGAGTTTTTTGGCCGTTATAGCGCCACCTAGGTGTGCATGTCTGCCAAAATGTATGTACCGGTCTAGACACCCAATAGGTACATGTGTGTGAAATTTGGAGTGAATACATGAAAGTATGCCTGAGATACAGCAGAATATGTGGATTTTTGGCGAAGAAATTTTCTACGCTTGACTTGTGATGCATGTGGCCACGCCCATGTGCAGAAATGTGCACTTTGGCTCCATAACAATTAAAGTTCAGACTCTTGTGAGCGCCTGGATACCACATATGTGCATGTATGTGAAAAATCCAGGGACTAGTACGCGCTCAAAAATATGTGCAAATTTGCATATTATGCAAATTAGCTCGACATGTAAGGGGCGGAGCATATGGCTTCAATGGAACTTTTTTTAGATGAGCACATGCCTGATCAGGTGAAGTTTACATTTTGTCTCTAGGCCATACGGTTTAGGAGAAACACCAGTTTAAACTTTTTCATGCGTTTGTGTGCGCTATAGCGCCACCTATGGTCGGATCGGGCTGGCGTGTTGCGCCTGAGTAGCGGAGAGGAGTACTACAAGTTGGCCAAAGGAGAAGTCTGTAGGTCTTACGGTTTAGGCTGCACAACGAGTTTTAAGGCAGAAAAAAAATGGCATATGATAAGCTTGTGAAAGGTGTACTGAAAGTTGATTGGTCGATAGCGGCGGCCATATTGGACATATGATGGTGCAGGTCAAGGACCTGTGTCATAGGTGCATATAGATGATGCATACCAAGTTTGGAGTTATTTGGCCAATCGGTGTGGGCAGGAGAGTTTTTTGGCCGTTATAGCGCCACCTAGGTGTGCATGTCTGCCAAAATGTATGTGCCGGTCTAGACACCCAATAGGTACATGTGTGTGAAATTTGGAGTGAATACATGAAAGTATGCCTGAGATACAGCAGAATATGTGGATTTTTGGCGAAGGAATTTTCTACGCTTGACTTCTGATGCATGTGGCCACGCCCATGTGCAGAAATGTGCACTTTGGCTCCATAACAATTAAAGTTCAGACTCTTCTGAACGCATGGATACCACATATGTGCATGTATGTGAAAAATCCAGGGACTAGTACGCGCTCAAAAATGTGTGCGTATTTGCATATTATGCAAATTAGCTCGACATGTAAGGGGCGGAGCATATGGCTTCAATGGAACTTTATTTAGATGAGCACATGCCTGATCAGATGAAGTTTACATTTTGTCTCTAGGACATACGGTGTAGGAGAAACACCTGTGTAAACTTTTTCATGCGTTTGTGTGCGCTATAGCGCCACCTAGGGTCGTATCGGGCTGGCGTGTTGCGCCTGAGTAGCGGAGAGGAGTACTACAAGTTGGCCAAAGGAGAAGTCTGTAGGTCTTACGGTTTAGGCTGCACGATGCGTTTTAAGGCAGAAAAAAAATAATAATAATAATAAATATAGCCGCAAGCGGCAATTACGGGGTCCAAGCACAGGGTATGGGCACCATCTGGCACGCCTGAGATGCGTAAGCATGTGTGTGTAATCACTGGGTAGGTATGGGTGAAGCAATGTGTATATGAAACCTATAGGTAGGCCATTGCATGTGTGTGCATGTGTAAGAAAGATGTAGGGGTAATTCAGGAAATTCTAGTATAGCGCCACCTAGTGGTGCAATTCCCGTCATACTTGAGTATGTCTTAGAGGGTGTGTAGATGAACATAATATGTGAGTTTCATGTTGATTGGCATATGATAAGCTTGTGAAAGGTGTACTGAAAGCTGATTGGTCGATAGCGGCGGCCATATTGGACATATGATGGTGCAGGTCAAGGACCTGTGTCATAGGTGCATATAGATGATGCGTACCAAGTTTGGAGTTATTTGGCCAATCGGTGTGGGCAGGAGAGTTTTTTGGCCGTTATAGCGCCACCTAGGTGTGCATGTCTGCCAAAATGTATGTACCGGTCTAGACACCCAATAGGTACATGTGTGTAAAATTTGGAGTGAATACATGAAAGTATGCCTGAGATACAGCAGAATATGTGGATTTTTGGCGAAGAAATTTTCTACGCTTGACTTGTGATGCATGTGGCCACGCCCATGTGCAGAAATGTGCACTTTGGCTCCATAACAATTAAAGTTCAGACTCTTGTGAGCGCCTGGATACCACATATGTGCATGTATGTGAAAAATCCAGGGACTAGTACGCGCTCAAAAATGTGTGCAAATTTGCATATTATGCAAATTAGCTCGACATGTAAGGGGCGGAGCATATGGCTTCAATGGAACTTTTTTTAGATGAGCACATGCCTGATCAGGTGAAGTTTACATTTTGTCTCTAGGACATACGGTTTAGGAGAAACACCAGTTTAAACTTTTTCATGCGTTTTTGTGCGCTATAGCGCCACCTATGGTCGGATCGGGCTGGCGTGTTGCGCCTGAGTAGCGGAGAGGAGTACTACAAGTTGGCCAAAGGAGAAGTCTGTAGGTCTTACGGTTTAGGCTGCACAACGAGTTTTAAGGCAGAAAAAAAATTGGCATATGAAAAGCTTGTGAAAGGTGTACTGAAAGCTGATTGGTCGATAGCGGCGGCCATATTGGACATATGATGGTGCAGGTCAAGGACCTGTGTCATAGGTGCATATAGATGATGCGTACCAAGTTTGGAGTTATTTGGCCAATCGGTGTGGGCAGGAGAGTTTTTTGGCCGTTATAGCGCCACCTAGATGTGCATGTCTGCCAAAATGCATGTGCAGGTCTAGACACCCAGTAGGTACATGTGTGTGAAATTTGGTATGAATACGTGAAAGAATGCCTGAGATATAGCAGAATATGTGGATTTTTGGCGAAGGAATTTTCTACGCTTGACTTGTGATGCAGGTGGCCACGCCCATGTGCAGAAATGTGCACTTTGGCTCCATAATAATTAAAGTTCAGACTCTTCTGAGCGCCTGGATATCACATATGTGCATGTATGTGAAAAATCCAGGGACTAGTACGCGCTCAAAAATTTGTGCAAATTTGCATATTATGCAAATTAGCTCGACATGTAAGGGGCGGAGCATATGGCTTCAATGGAACTTTTTTTAGAGGAGCTCATGCCTGATCATATGCAGTTTACATTTTGTCTCTAGGACATACGGTGTAGGAGAAACACCTGTGTAAACTTTTTCATGCGTTTGTGTGCGCTATAGCGCCACCTAGGGTCGTATCGGGCTGGCGTGTTGCGCCTGAGTAGCGGAGAGGAGTACTACAAGTTGGCCAAAGGAGAAGTCTGTAGGTCTTACGGTTTAGGCTGCACAACGCGTTTTAGCGGAGAAAAAGAATAATAATAATAATAATAATAATAATAATAATAATAATAATAATAATAATCGGAACAAATACAATAGGGTTCCAGCACCGGTGGTGCTTGGACCCCTAAATATAGCCGCAAGCGGCAATTACGGGGTCCAAGCACAGGGTATGGGCACCATCTGGCACGCCTGAGATGCGTAAGCATGTGTGTGTAATCACTGGGTAGGTATGGGTGAAGCAATGTGTATATGAAACCTATAGGTAGGCCATTGCATGTGTGTGTATGTGTAAGAAAGATGTAGGGGTAATTCAGGAAATTCTAGTATAGCGCCACCTAGTGGTGCAATTCCCGTCATACTTGAGTATGTCTTAGAGGGTGTGTAGATGAACATAATATGTGAGTTTCATGTTGATTGGCATATGATAAGCTTGTGAAATGTGAACTGAAAGCTGATTGGTCGATAGTGGCGGCCATATTGGACATATGATGGTGCAGGTCAAGGACCTGTGTCATAGGTGCATATAGATGATGCGTACCAAGTTTGGAGTTATTTGGCCAATCGGTGTGGGCAGGAGAGTTTTTTGGCCGTTATAGCGCCACCTAGGTGTGCATGTCTGCCAAAATGTATGTGCCGGTCTAGACACCCAATAGGTACATGTGTGTGAAATTTGGAGTGAATACATGAAAGTATGCCTGAGATACAGCAGAATATGTGGATTTTTGGCGAAGGAATTTTCTACGCTTGACTTGTGATGCATGTGGCCACGCCCATGTGCAGAAATGTGCACTTTGGCTCCATAACAATTAAAGTTCAGACTCTTGTGAGCGCCTGGATACCACATATGTGCATGTATGTGAAAAATCCAGGGACTAGTACGCGCTCAAAAATGTGTGCAAATTTGCATATTATGCAAATTAGCTCGACATGTAAGGGGCGGAGCATATGGCTTCAATGGAACTTTTTTTAGATGAGCTCATGCCTGATCAGATGCAGTTTGAATTTTATCTCTAGGACATACGGTGTAGGAGAAACACCTGTGTAAACTTTTTCATGCGTTTGTGTGCGCTGTAGCGCCACCTATGGGCGGATCGTGCTGGCGTGTTGCACCTGAGTAGCAGAGAGGAGTACTACAAGTTGGCCAAAGGAGAAGTCTGTAGGTCTTACGGTTTAGGCTGCACAACGCGTTTTAAGGCAGAAAAAAAATTGGCATATGAAAAGCTTGTGAAAGGTGTACTGAAAGCTGATTGGTCGATAGCGGCGGCCATATTGGACATATGATGGTGCAGGTCAAGGACCTGTGTCATAGGTGCATATAGATGATGCGTACCAAGTTTGGAGTTATTTGGCCAATCGGTGTGGGCAGGAGAGTTTTTTGGCCGTTATAGCGCCACCTAGGTGTGCATGTCTTCCAAAATGTATGTGCCGGTCTAGACACCCAATAGGTACATGTGTGTGAAATTTGGAGTGAATACATGAAAGTATGCCTGAGATACAGCAGAATATGTGGATTTTTGGCGAAGGAATTTTCTACGCTTGACTTGTGATGCATGTGGCCACGCCCATGTGCAGAAATGTGCACTTTGGCTCCATAACAATTAAAGTTCAGACTCTTGTGAGCGCCTGGATACCACATATGTGCATGTATGTGAAAAATCCAGGGACTAGTACGCGCTCAAAAATTTGTGCAAATTTGCATATTATGCAAATTAGCTCGACATGTAAGGGGCGGAGCATATGGCTTCAATGGAACTTTATTTAGATGAGCTCATGCCTGATCATATGCAGTTTACATTTTGTCTCTAGGACATACGGTGTAGGAGAAACACCTGTGTAAACTTTTTCATGCGTTTGTGTGCGCTATAGCGCCACCTAGGGTCGTATCGGGCTGGCGTGTTGCGCCTGAGTAGCGGAGAGGAGTACTACAAGTTGGCCAAAGGAGAAGTCTGTAGGTCTTACGGTTTAGGCTGCACGATGCGTTTTAAGGCAGAAAAAAAAAAATAATAATAATAATAATAATAAATATAGCCGCAAGCGGCAATTACGGGGTCCAAGCTGAGGTTTGGCAAGATTTTGCACCCACTGGCACAACATTATGTAAAGCTTTATGAAATGTACATGAAAGTATAGGAAGCACGTTCGTGAATGAAGTACCTGCTCAAAAAACAGAATCTAAATGGCAGCTTTTTAAACTTATGGTGGAATACTGCCCAACGTGGGATTCGAACCCCTGTTGTCCACGTGCATTGTGGCTGGGAGCACATTGCTTTACCCATTGAGCTAATGGGTCTGACTGGATTACAGGCTCAACTCTAACTCTTTTGAGGAAAAGAATGACCTTTGATCTGCATGCATGTTCAGCATAGAAAATGAAAATATTCACAGTACAACCATTTGTGGATGGATTTGGCACAAACTTGGCAGATATCACCTCAGTGGTCTTCTGAATGTGTCTGTCCATTTTCATAACAATCAGACATTATATAGGGGAGTTTTTGAAATATGCAGTTCATATGTCATGACGGTACCATTGTGATGCATATGAAAAATATTAAATTGCAAGAATCTTAGAATTTGTTCCACCAGTTTTGTATTTCACATGCTGCTGGATATTATAATATGTGATTTGAGGTGATGGAGTGAAAATCCTAGGACTAGTATGAAAAGTGTAAATTATATGTATTGGATTATACACAAAAATCTGTACTTTTTTGCAAAGCACTTGCAATTACAAAGTTGTTAGTGATTTTGCATAGAATCATATGAGATCATGATTGTCCTTCTACATGAAAGCATGTAGGAGTAATTCAGGAATTTCTAGTATAGCGCCACCTAGTGGTGCAATTCCCGTCATACGTTGATATGTATTAGAGGGTGTGTAGATGAACATAATATGTGAGTTTCATGTTGATTGGCATATGATAAGCTTGTGAAAGGTGTACTGAAAGCTGATTGGTCGATAGCGGCGGCCATATTGGACATATGATGGTGCAGGTCAAGGACCTGTGTCATAGGTGCATATAGATGATGCGTACCAAGTTTGGAGTTATTTGGCCAATCGGTGTGGGCAGGAGAGTTTTTTGGCCGTTATAGCGCCACCTAGGTGTGCACGTCTGCCAAAATGTATGTGCCGGTCTAGACACCCAATAGGTACATGTGTGTGAAATTTGGAGTGAATACATGAAAGTATGCCTGAGATACAGCAGAATATGTGGATTTTTGGCGAAGGAATTTTCGACGCTTGACTTCTGATGCATGTGGCCACGCCCATGTGCAGAAATGTGCACTTTGGCTCCATAACAATTAAAGTTCAGACTCTTCTGAACGCATGGATACCACATATGTGCATGTATGTGAAAAATCCAGGGACTAGTACGCGCTCAAAAATGTGTGCGTATTTGCATGTTATGCAAATTAGCTCGACATGTAAGGGGCGGAGCATATGGCTTCAATGAAACTTTTTTTAGATGAGCACATGCCTGATCAGATGAAGTTTACATTTTGTCTCTAGGACATACGGTTTAGGAGAAACACCTGTTTAAACTTTTTCATGCGTTTGTGTGCGCTATAGCGCCACCTATGGTCGGATCGGGCTGGCGTGTTGCGCCTGAGTAGCGGAGAGGAGTACTACAAGTTGGCCAAAGGAGAAGTCTGTAGGTCTTACGGTTTAGGCTGCACAACGCGTTTTAGCGGAGAAAAAGAATAATAATAATAATAATAATAATAATAATAATAATAATAATAATAATAATCGGAACAAATACAATAGGGTTCCAGCACCGCTGGTGCTTGGACCCCTAATAATAATAATAATAATAATAAAAATCGGAACAAAAACAATAGGGTTCCAGCACCGGTGGTGCTTGGACCCCTAATAATAATAATAATAATAATAATAAAAATCGGAACAAAAACAATAGGGTTCCAGCACCGGTGGTGCTTGGACCCCTAAATATAGCCGCAAGCGGCGATTGGCGGGTTCACACAAAAAAAGCCACAAAAGCCCAAAGGGTCTTTTAGACCAACAAGTGATATGAAGCTACTTCAGTCCAAAAAATGGACAGATAAAGTAATTTGCAAAAAATTATTCAACTGGGGCAATAAAGGCCCAAAAGATCAAAACAAAATGTCATGGCAAAATGATTCAGATCATAGAAGTTAATCAAATGCTGTGATTAGCTTTGTATGTGTGTGTTTGTGTGTTTTTTCATGTATGCAGTAAGGGCTTCTTGAGGCTTTTTTGGTTGGATTGAGCAAAGGAATACAGCTGAAGTAGAATTTTGTTTCTAGGGCATACAGTGAGGAAGACATTAAACAAAATGATTCAGACCATACAACTAAATCAAATGCTGAGATTAGGTTAAAAGCACTGACACACTGACCCAGGGGCCTAGTCAAATAAATATACCTTTGGCTGAATTTGTCAGAAGTTGTGAACATAGCAGCAGGAGAGCTCTTGTTAATGCCCCACATGTAAACCCCACTCTTTAACCCTTGTCATTTAGCTGACAAAATCTGTCACATGTGAATCTCAAACAAACCAAAGAGTGATGGCTTACTATACAATAAAATAACACAAATATTCTTATCTTTGCCTGTTCATGATGTTCTCATCCCTACTCTGACATGTTCTCACTGTTGTGCCCATAGTAGGGAGGCCACTAGGAATGTGTATCTAACAAGACTTTGATGATAAGTAAAGCATGCAGTTATATAGAGGTTGTGTGTGAAATGTGAATTACATATCTCTGTCCTCTCATGTCATTTCAGGATGTATAGAGGGCACGAGTTGAGAGTGTGGATGGAAAAATGAAGCTAAATATCAGTTAGTGTGTTGGAAATGGCTAGAGAAATGTATATATGTAGCATATAGGAAGTCCTGTGTGAGGGTGTGTGGAAAAAAGAAGCTAAATATCTGTATATTAGTCACTGGGTAATTGATAGTAATGGCTAGAATGAGTGTGTATGTGAAACCTATAGGCCAGAGAGGCCTTTGTTTTTGTGAGTGCATGTGAAGGAGAGAGAGGGGGAGGGAGAGCCCAAGGGTTGTAAAGTGTTAGAAGCGTGGGGGAGTGGAGGAGGGGGGCAGCGTGTGTGAGAATGGCAAACGTGCGTGTCTTATTCAACTGAGGCAATAAAGGCCCAAAAGATCAAAACAAAATGTATTGGCAAAATGATTCAGATCATAGAAGTTAATCAAATGCTGTGATTAGCTTTGTATGTGTGTGTGTGTTTTTTCATGTATGCAGTAAGGGCTTCTTGAGGCTTTTTTGGTTGGCTTGAGCAAAGGAATACAGCTGAAGTACAATTTTGTTTCTAGGCCATACAGTGTGGAAGATATTAGCAAAATGATTCAGACAATACAACTAAATCAAATGCTGAGATTAGGTTAAAAGTACTGACACACTGACCCAGGGGCCTAGTCAAATAAATATACCTTTGGCTGAATTTGACTGATGTTGTGAACATAGCAGCAGGAGAGCTCTGGTTAATGCCCCACATGTAAACACCACTCTTTAACCCTTTTCATTTAGCTGACAAAATATGTCACATGTGATTCTCAAACAAACCAGAGTGATGGGTTACTATACAATAAAATAACACAAATATTCTTATCTTTGCCTGTTCATGATGTTCTCATCCCTACTCTGACATGTTCTCACTGTTGTGCCCATAGTAGGGAGGCCACTAGGAATGTGTATCTAACAAGACTTTGATGATAAGTAAAGCATGCAGTTATATAGAGGTTGTGTGTGAAATGTGAATTACATATCTCTGTCCTCTCTTATGTCATTTCAGGATGTATAGAGGGCATGAGTTGAGAGTGTGGATGGAAAAATGAAGCTAAATATCAGTTAGTGTGTTGGAAATGGCAAGAGAAATGTATATATGAAGCATATAGGAAGTCCTGTGTGAGGGTGTGTGGGGAAAAAAAGAAGCTAAATATCTGTATATTAGTCACTGGGTAATTGGTAGTAATGGCTAGAATTAGTGTGTATGTAAAATCTATAGGCCAGAGAGGCCTTTGTTTGTGTGAGTGCATGTGAAAGAGAGAGAGGGGGAGGGAGAGCCCAAGGGTTGTAAAATGTTAGAAGGATGGGGGAGTGGAGGAGGGGGGCAGCGTGTGTGAGAACGTGCGTGTCTTAGCAGCTGTCTATGCCTCCCTGCACTGGTCAGTATGGAAAATGAAAATATTCACTGTAGAGCCGTTTGCAGGCGGATTTGGCTCAAACTTGGCACACTTCACCACAATGGTCATGTGAATGTGGATGTCAGTTTTCATAACAATCAGACATACTATGGCGTAGTTATTGAACTGTGAATTTGATGTGTTACGATGGTAGCATTGTGATGTATATGAAAAATATTAATTTGTGAAAACCTTAGGATTTTCTTGCTAATCTTAGCATTTCAGAGTCTGCTGAGTATTACAAGGTGTGATTTAAAGGTGATGGAGTTAAAATGCTAGGACTAGTATGAAAATGACAAGTTATATATATTTGATAATAGTGAAAAAGTGGTACATTTTTGCAAAGCACATGTAATTCGAAAGTTGCTAGGAATTCTGCATACAATCATATGAGTGCAAGCATTTCTTGATAAGTGAAAATATGTAGGAAAAATTCTGGATTTTCTAGTATAGCGCCACCTAGTGGTGCAATTCCCTTCTAACATGAGTATGTCTTAGAGGGTGTGTACATGAACATACCATGTCAGTTTCATGTGTATGTACCTATGGTAAGTCTGTCAAATGGCCAATTAATTAAAATTAAAATTAATTGGCTTATGGCGGCCATGTTTTTTGAGTGATGAGGTCATCATTGTGTGCCTTGATACCACTTGGGCCCCTGATGACGTCTGTAAAGTTTGGGCTTGATGTGACTAATGGTTTCTGAGAAACAAATTTCCCCATGTTATAGCGCCCCCTATTGGACAATCGTGGCCAGCTTTGACCTGTGACCTCTGAGTCATGTGCCCTAACAACTGATAAATTTTCATGAAGATTGGTCAAAGCATTGCTGAGATATAGCTGCTGAAGTAAATTTAGCCACGCCTCAGAGCTATTGATTGACATGTGACAGTCAGACTGTATACCAATGTCACAGTTTTGTTGATATTCATTGACAAAGAGATTCTTGTGAATATTTTGACACCAAGATTGTAGTGATCAGATAAAAAACCAGGGACTAGTATAAAAAAATAGGTTTTGCATATTATGCAAATTAGCAAAAAATCTAAGTAGGCGGAGCTTAATGGTTGTATATGAATAGTCCTATTGAATTTTGCCAAGGAATCCATAAAAAGTGGAATTTTGTTTCTATGACTTACGGATTGGGAGATATGGACCAAACGACAAAATGGTGTGCTATAGCGCCACCATCAGGCCAATGTGGGTCTCTGTACTTGAGTCTGGTCCTTGGACCATACATTATCAATTTGCCAAGTTTGGTGTTTCTAGGCCTTACGGTCTAGGCTGCACAATGCGTTTTAGGTCAAAAAATGGGCAAAAGAATAATAATAATAAGAAGAAGAAGAAGAAAGAAAAATCCTAACAATTACAATAGGGTTCCCACACTATGTGTGTGAACCCTAAAAATCCTAACAATTACATAGGGTTCCCACACTATGTGTGTGTGAACCCTAAATATAGCCGCAAGCGGCAATTGGCGGGTTCACACACGAATAGGCTTCTTGGCCTCAATAGGCAGAGGCCCAAAAGGTCCTTTAGACCCTAAATGTGAAAAAAAGCTGTTTGAGTGGAAAAAATGCACAAATAAATCAATGTGCAAATAAAGGTTCAATTGGGGCACTAAAGGGCCAAAAAGGATCAAAATAATGTGTATTGGCAAAATAATTCAGATCACAGAACTAAATCACATGCTGAGATCAGCTTTGTGTGTGTTTGTGTGGTATTTCATGTGAGCAATAGTTTTCAGTCAGAATATGGCCACTAGATGGAGGCCAAGTACTACCATACTGATATCTCATTAATCTCAGTAATGAAATAGGACATTTTGGTGACTTAAAGGTTAATTTCTGGTCAGGCAGTGTACTTTATTTAAAAAAAAGAGATTCAGTTGAGGCAGTAAAGACACAAAAGGTTCAAAATAAATTGTATTGGCAAAATGATTTAGATCACAGAACTAAATCACATGCTGAGATCAGCTTTGTGTGTGTGTTTGTGTGGTATTTCATGTGAGAAATAGTTTTCAGTCCGTTTCGATGTTTGGCCACTAGATGGAGCCCAAGTACTACCATACTGATATCTCATTAATCTCAGTAATGCAATATGACATTTTGGTGAATTAAAAGGTTCATTTCTGGTCAGGCAGTGCACTTTTTGTTATAAGATGCAATTGCAATGTTATAGAACTTATTGATCTGGATCATACAAGACCAATTACTTGTCTGTATTCTGCATAACAAGATTGCAGCATGAGTTTTTATGTTTTCTTAGGTTTTTGGGTACTGTAGCGCCCCCGACAGGCCAATTTGAACCAAACTTGGCATACCTCACAAGGACTTCAGGATATAAAAGCCTTTCAAATTGGGAGTTGATTGCCTACATGGTTTATGAGTTATAGCAATATAGGTCATATATGGCATGGCCACAATGATATAATGGGAAAATGGACCAATCAGAAAAATAAAAATCCAACATTTTTTTAATCAGTTTTTACCTACAGAGTCTACTGATTATGCTCATAGCAATTTTTCCATAATTGGATCAAATTCCTATGACTAGTTTGTAAATAGCTATTTTCAAACAATAGATGAATGTGACAAAAGTATGCATTTTTTAATAGGACTTGTAATTGCAAAGTTGTCAGGTCTACTGCAAGGAATAAAAAGAAACAAGTTGCATGTTCCTAAGTGAACATTTGGAGGAGTTATGCATGATTTTCACAAATAGCGCCACCTAGTGGCCAAATGTTTTAAAACTGCACAGCATGACACATAGTCCTGGGATATGCACAGTGGTGAGGTTTCATGTTGTTTGGCCAATGGTAAGTCTGTCAAATGGCCAATTAATTCAAATAAAAATTAATTGGCTCATGGCGGCTATGTTTTTTGAGTGATGATGTCATCATTGTGTGTCTTGATATCACTTGGGCCCCTGATGATGCCTGTAAAGTTTTGGCTTGATGTGACTTATGGTTTCTGAGATACAGTTTTTCCCATGTTATAGCGCCCCCTATTGGACAATCGTGGCCAGCTTTGACGTATGACCTCGTAGTCATGTGCCCTAACAACGGTTAAAATTTTATGAAGATCGGTCAAAGCGTTGCTGAGATATGGCTGTTTAAGTAAATTTGGCCACGCCTTGGAGCTATTGATTGACATGTGACAACCAGACTGTATGCAAATCTCAAAATGTTTTTAAGCAACTTTGATAAGGAGATTCTTCTGAATCTTTTGACACCAAGCTTGTGGTGATCCGATGAAAAACCAGGGACTAGTACAAAAAAGTAGGTTTTGCATATTATGCAAATTAGCAAAAAATCTAAGTAGGCGGAGCTTAATGGTTCTTGAGGCTTTTTTGTTTGGCTTGAGCCAAGGAATCCATCAGAAGTGGAATTTTGTTTCTAGGCCCTACGGTTTGGGAGATATGGACCAAAACGCAAAATGGTGCGCTATAGCGCCACCATCAGGCCAATGTGGGTCCCTGTCTCTATTTCTCTCATTGCACACCTGCTGCACCTTGCTGGCAAGTTTGGTCTTTCTGGGCCTTACGGTCTAGGCTGCAGTATGCGTTTTACAGGGGGAAAAATAATAATAAATATAGCCGCAAGCGGCAATTGGCGGGTTCACACACGAATAGGCCTCTTGGGCTCTATAGGCAAAAAGAAACCCATAAGGTCCTTTAGACCTAAAAGTGAAAAGAAGCTGTTTCAGTGGAAAAAAGGCATAATTACATCAATGTGCAAAAAAAGGTTCAATTGAGGCACTAAAAGCCCAAAAGGATCAAAATATTGTGTATTTGTGTTTTATTTTTTAGAGAGGCCTGTGTTTTTGTGAGTGCATGTGAAAGAGAGAGGGGTGGAGGCATCGCCATTGGGTTGTTCGAAGGACGGGGGAGTCTGGAGGGAGTGGAGGAAGGGAGGGCACTCTGCGTGTGTGAGAATGGCCAGCGTGCGTGGTTTAGCAGTTCTCTGCTTAGGCCCTACAGTGTGGGAGATATTGCCAAAATGATTCAGATGTGTGTGGGTGTGTAGATGAACATACCACATCTGTTTCATGTGTATGTACTTATGTTAAGCCTGTGAAATGGCCAAAACCAATTAATTGGTGAATGGTGGCCATGTTTTTTAAGTGATGATGTCATCAATGTGTGCCTTGATACCACTTGGGCCCCTGATGATGCATGTAAAGTTTTGTCTTAATATGACTAATGGTTTCTGAGAAACAGTTTTTCCCATGTTATAGCGCCCCCTATTGGACAATCGTGGCCAGCTTTGACCTGTGACCTCTGAGTCATGTGCCCTAACAACTGATAAATTTTTATAAAGATTGGTCAAAGCGTTGCTGAGATATAGCTGTTTAAGTAAATTTGGCCACGCCTCGGAGCTATTGATTGACATGTGACAACCAGACTGTATGCAAATCTCAAAATGTTTTTAAGCAACTTTGATAATGAGATTCTCCTGAATATTTTGACACCAAGGTTGTGGTGATCCGATGAAAAACCAGGGACTAGTACAAAAAAGTAGGTTTTGCATATTATGCAAATTAGCAAAAAATCTAAGTAGGCGGAGCTTAATGGTTCTTGAGGCTTTTTTGTTTGTCTGGAGCCAATGAATGCACCTGAAGTAGAATTTTGTTTCTAGGACCTACGGTGTGGGAGATATGGACCAAAACGCAAAATGGTGCGCTATAGCGCCACCATCAGGCCAATATGAGTCTCTGTACTTGTGCTCGGTCTTGCAAAGAGACTACACCTTTCTGCCAAGTTTCATGGTTGTAGGATGTATGCCGTAGGCTGTAGTTACAGTTTTAGATTATTATCTAAGCAATTATAATTGCCAATATAGCCGCAAGCGGCAATTGGCGGGTTCACACACGAATAGGCCTCTTGGCCTCAATAGGCAGAGGCCCAAAAGGTCCTTTAGACCCTAAATGTGAAAAGAAGCTATTTGAGTGGAAAAAAATGCACAAATAAATCAATGTGCAAAAAAAGGTTCAATTAGGGCACTAAAGGCCCAAAAAGGATCAACATAATGTGTATTGGGAAATTGAGTCAGATCACAGAACTAAATCACAATGCTGAGATCAGCTTTGTGTGTGTTTGTGTGGTGTTTCATGTAATAGTTTTCAGTCAGTTCCGGAATATGGCCACTAGATGGAGGCCAAGTACTACCATACTGATATCTCATTAATCTCAGTAATGAAATAGGACATTTTGGTGACTTAAAGGTTAATTTCTGGTCAGGCAGTGTACTTTATTAAAAAAAAAAGATTCAGTTGAGGCAGTAAAGACACAAAAGGTTCAAAATAAATTGTATTGGCAAAATGATTTAGATCACAGAACTAAATCACATGCTGAGATCAGCTTTGTGTGTGTGTTTGTGTGGTATTTCATGTTAGAAATAGTTTTCAGTCCATTTCGATGTTTGGCCACTAGATGGAGCCCAAGTACTACCATACTGATATCTCATTAATCTCAGTAATGCAATATGACATTTTGGTGAATTAAAAGGTTCATTTCTGGTCAGGCAGTGCACTTTTTGTTATAAGATGCAATTGCAATGTTATAGAACTTATTGATCTGGATCATACAAGACCAATTACTTGTCTGTATTCTGCATAACAAGATTGCAGCATGAGTTTTTATGTTTTCTTAGGTTTTTGGGTACTGTAGCGCCCCCGACAGGCCAATTTGAACCAAACTTGGCATACCTCAGAAGGACTTCAGGATATAAAAGCCTTTCAAATTGGGAATTGATTGCATACATGGTGTATGAGTTATAGCAATATAGGTCATATATGGCATGGCCACAATGATATAATGGGAAAATGGACCAATCAGAAAAATAAAAATCCAACATTTTTTTACTCAGTTTTTACCTACAGAGTCTACTGATTATGCTCATAGCAATTTTTCCATAATTGGATCAAATTCCTATGACTAGTTTGTAAATAGCTATTTTCAAACAATAGATGAATGTGACAAAAGTATGCATTTTTTAATAGGACTTGTAATTGCAAAGTTGTCAGGTCTACTGCAAGGAATAAAATGAAACAAGTTGCATGTTCCTAAGTGAAAATTTGGAGGAGTTATGCATGATTTTCACAAATAGCGCCACCTAGTGGCCATATGTTTTAAAACTGCACAGCATGACACATAGTCCTGAGATATGCACAGTGGTGAGGTTTCATGTTGTTTGGCCAATGGTAAGTCTGTCAAATGGCCAATTATTTCAAATAAAAATTAATTGGCTCATGGCGGCCATGTTTTTTGAGTGATGATGTCATCATTGTGTGTCTTGATATCACTTGGGCCCCTGATGATGCCTGTAAAGTTTTGGCTTGATGTGACTAATGGTTTCTGAGATACAGTTTTTCCCATGTTATAGCGCCCCCTATTGGACAATCGTGGCCAGCTTTGACGTATGACCTCGTAGTCATGTGCTCTAACAACGGTTAAAATTTTATGAAGATCGGTCAAAGCGTTGCTGAGATATGGCTGTTTAAGTAAATTTGGCCACGCCTTGGAGCTATTGATTGACATGTGACAACCAGACTGTATGCAAATCTCAAAATGTTTTTAAGCAACTTTGATAATGAGATTCTCCTGAATATTTTGACACCAAGGTTGTGGTGATCCGATGAAAAACCAGGGACTAGTATAAAAAAGTAGGTTTTACATATTATGCAAATTAGCAAAAAATCTAAGTAGGCGGAGCTTAATGGTTCTTGAGGCTTTTTTGTTTGGCTTGAGCCAAGGAATGCATCAGAAGTGGAATTTTGTTTCTAGGCCCTACGGTTTGGGAGATATGGACCAAAACGCAAAATGGTGCGCTATAGCGCCACCATCAGGCCAATGTGGGTCTCTGTGCTTTTACACGGTCTCGCAAGGAGACTACACCATTCTGCCAAGTTTGGTGTCTCTGGGCCTTACGGTCTAGGCTGCAGTATGCGTTTTATGCGGAGAAAAATAATAATAAATATAGCCGCAAGCGGCAATTGGCGGGTTCACACACGAATAGGCCACTTGGCTTCAATAGGCAATAGACCCAATAGGTCCTTTAGACCCAAAAGAAGCTGTTTGAGTGGAAAAAATGCACAAATAAATCAATGTGCAAAAAAATGTTCAATTGGGGCACTAAAGGCCCAAAAGGATCAAAATAATGTGTATTGGCAAAATGATTCAAATCACAGAACTAAATCACATGCTGAGATTAGCTTTGTGTGTGTGTTTGTGTGGTATTTCATGTGAGAAATAGTTTTCAGTCCGTTCCGATGTTTGGCCACTAGATGGAGCCCAAGTACTACCATACTGATATCTCATTAATCTCAGTAATGCAATATGACATTTTGGTGAATTAAAAGGTTCATTTCTGGTCAGGCAGTGCACTTTTTGTTATAAGATGCAATTGCAATGTTATAGAACTTATTGATCTGGACAATACAAGACCAATTACTTGTCTGTATTCTGCATAACAAGATTGCAGCATGAGTTTTTATGTTTTCTTAGGTTTTTGGGTACTGTAGCGCCCCCGACAGGCCAATTTGAACCAAACTTGGCATACCTCACAAGGACTTCAGGATATAAAAGCCTTTCAAATTGGGAATTGATTGCATACATGGTTTATGAGTTATAGCAATATAGGTCATATATGGCATGGCCACAATGATATAATGGGAAAATGGACCAATCAGAAAAATAAAAATCCAACATTTTTTTACTCAGTTTTTACCTACAGAGTCTACTGATTATGCTCATAGCAATTTTTCCATAATTGGATCAAATTCCTATGACTAGTTTGTAAATAGCTATTTTCAAACAATAGATGAATGTGACAAAAGTATGCATTTTTTAATAGGACTTGTAATTGCAAAGTTGTCAGGTCTACTGCAAGGAATAAAATGAAACAAGCTGCATGTTCGTAAGTGAAAATTTGGAGGAGTTATGCATGATTTTCACAAATAGCGCCACCTAGTGGCCATATGATTTAAAACTGCACAGCATGACACATAGTCCTGAGATATGCACAGTGGTGAGGTTTCATGTTGTTTGGCCAATGGTAAGTCTGTCAAATGGCCAATTATTTCAAATAAAAATTAATTGGCTCATGGCGGCCATGTTTTTTGAGTGATGATGTCATCATTGTGTGTCTTGATATCACTTGGGCCCCTGATGATGCCTGTAAAGTTTTGGCTTGATGTGACTAATGGTTTCTGAGATACAGTTTTTCCCATGTTATAGCGCCCCCTATTGGACAATCGAGGCCAGCTTTGACCTATGACCTCGGAGTCATGTGCCCTAACAACTGTTAAAATTTTATGAAGATCCGTCAAAGCGTTGCTGAGATATGGCTGTTTAAGTAAATTTGGCCACGCCTTGGAGCTATTGATTGACATGTGACAACCAGACTGTATGCAAATATCAAAATGTTTTTAAGCAACTTTGATAATGAGATTCTCCTGAATATTTTGACACCAAGGTTGTGGTGATCCGATGAAAAACCAAGGAGTAGTAGGAAAAAGTAGGTTTTGCATATTATGCAAATTAGCAAAAAATCTAAGTAGGCGGAGCTTAATGGTTCTTGAGGCTTTTTTGTTTGGCTTGAGCCAAGGAATCCATCAGAAGTGGAATTTTGTTTCTAGGCCCTACGGTTTGGGAGATATGGACCAAAACGCAAAATGGTGCGCTATAGCGCCACCATCAGGCCAATGTGGGTCTCTGTGCTTTAGCATGGTCTCGCAAAGAGACTACACCATCCTGCCAAGTTTGGTCTCCCTGGGCCTTACGGTCTAGGCTGCAGTATGCGTTTTATCAGTAGAAAAATAATAATAATAAGAAAGAAAGAAAAAACCCGACAATAACAATAGGTTTCCCACACTGTGTGTGTGAACCCTAAATATAGCCGCAAGCGGCAATTGGCGGGTTCACACACGAATAGGCCTCTTGGCCTCAATAGGCAAAGGCAAAGGTCCTTTAGACCCTAAATGTGAAAAAGAAGCTGTTTGAGTGGAAAAAATGCACAAATAAATCAATGTGCAAAAAAAGGTTCAATTGGGGCACTAAAGGGCTAAAAGGATCAAAATAATGTGCATTGGCAAAATAATTCAGATCACAGAACTAAATCACATGCTGAGATCAGCTTTGTGTGTGTTTGTGTGGTATTTCATGTGAGCAATAGTTTTCAGTCAGAATATGGCCACTAGATGGAGGCCAAGTACTACCATACTGATATCTCATTAATGTCAGTAATGAAATAGGATATTTTGGTGAATTAAAAGGTTCGTTTCTGGTCAGGCTGTGTACTTTATGTAAAAAAAAAAGATTCAGTTGAGGCACTAAAGGCCGAAAAGGATCAAAATAATGTGTATTGGCAAAATGATTCAGATCACAGAACTAAATCACATGCTGAGATCAGCTTTGTGTGTGTTTGTGTGGTGTTTCATGTGAGCAATAGTTTTCAGTCAGTTTCGGTGTTTGGCCACTAGATGGAGCCCAAGTACTATCATACTGATATCTCATTAATATCAGTAATGCAATGACATTTTGGTGAATTAAAAGGTTCATTTCTGGTCAGGCAGTGCACTTTTTGTTATAAGATGCAATTGCAATGTTATAGAACTTATTGATCTGGATCATACAAGACCAATTACTTGTCTGTATTCTGCATAACAAGATTGCAGCATGAGTTTTTATGTTTTCTTAGGTTTTTGGGTACTGTAGCGCCCCCGACAGGCCAATTTGAACCAAACTTGGCATACCTCACAAGGACTTCAGGATATAAAAGCCTTTCAAATTGGGAGTTGATTGCATACATGGTTTATGAGTTATAGCAATATAGGTCATATATGGCATGGCCACAATGATATAATGGGAACATGGACCAATCAGATAAATAAAAATCCAACATTTTTTTAATCAGTTTTTACCTACAGAGTCTACTGATTATGCTCATAGCAATTTTTCCATAATTGGATCAAATTCCTATGACTAGTTTGTAAATAGCTATTTTCAAACAATAGATGAATGTGACAAAAGTATGCATTTTTTTTTAGGACTTGCAATTGCAAAGTTGTCAGGTCTACGGCAAGGAATAAAAAGAAGCAAGTTGCATGTTCCTAAGTGAAAATTTGGAGGAGTTATGCATGATTTTCACAAATAGCGCCACCTTGTGGCCAAATGTTTTAAAACTGCACAGCATGACACATAGTCCTGAGATATGCACAGTGGTAAGGTTTCATGTTGTTTGGCCAATGGTAAGTCTGTCAAATGGCCAATTAATTCAAATAAAAATTAATTGGCTCATGGCGGCCATGTTTTTTGAGTGATGATGTCATCATTGTGTGTCTTGATATCACTTGGGCCCCTGATGATGCCTGTAAAGTTTTGGCTTGATGTGACTAATGGTTTCTGAGATACAGTTTTTCCCATGTTATAGCGCCCCCTAGTGGACAATCGTGGCCAGCTTTGACCTATAACCTCGGAGTCATGTGCCCTAACAACTGTTAAAATTTTATGAAGATCCATCAAAGTGTTGCTGAGATATGGCTGTTTAAGTAAATTTGGCCACGCCTTGGAGCTATTGATTGACATGTGACAACCAGACTGTATGCAAATCTCAAAATGTTTTTAAGCAACTTTGATAATGAGATTCTCCTGAATATTTTGACACCAAGGTTGTGGTGATCCGATGAAAAACCAGGGACTAGTACAAAAAAGTAGGTTTTGCATATTATGCAAATTAGCAAAAAATCTAAGTAGGCGGAGCTTAATAGTTCAAATTTATTTTTTATTTGCCTTGACCCAAGGAATCCAACAGAAGTGGAATTTTGTTTCTAGGCCCTACGTTGTGGGAGATATGGACCAAAACGCAAAATGCTGCGCTATAGCGCCACCATCAGGCCAATGTGGGTCCCTGTCTCTATTTCTCTCATTGCACACCTGCTGCACCTTGTTGCCAAGTTTGGTCTTTCTGGGCCTTACTGTCTAGGCTGCAGTATGCGTTTTACAGGGGGAAAAATAATAATAAGAAAAACTTCAGCAATTACAATAGGTTTCCCACACTGTGTGTGTGAACCCTAATAACAAGCGGCAATTGGCGGGTTCACACACGAATAGGCCACTTGGCTTCAATAGGCAATAGACCCAATAGGTCCTTTAGACCCAAAAGAAGCTGTTTGAGTGGAAAAAATGCACAAATAAATCAATGTGCAAAAAAATTTTCAATTGGGGCACTAAAGGCCCAAAAGGATCAAAATAATGTGTATTGGCAAAATGATTCAAATCACAGAACTAAATCACATGCTGAGATCAGCTTTGTGTGTGTGTTTGTGTGGTGTTTCACGTGAGCAATAGTTTTCAGTCCGTTCTGATGTTTGGCCACTAGATGGAGCCCAAGTACCACCATACTGATATCTCATTAATCTCAGTAATGCAATAAGACATTTTGGTGAATTAAAAGGTTCATTTCTGGTCAGGCAGTGCACTTTTTGTTATAAGATGCAATTGCAATGTTATAGAACTTATTGATCTGGATCATACAAGACCAATTACTTGTCTGTATTCTGCATAACAAGATTGCAGCATGAGTTTTTATGTTTTCTTAGGTTTTTGGGTACTGTAGCGCCCCCGACAGGCCAATTTGAACCAAACTTGGCATACCTCACAAGGACTTCAGGATATAAAAGCCTTTCAAATTGGGAGTTGATTGCATACATGGTTTATGAGTTATAGCAATATAGGTCATATATGGCATGGCCACAATGATATAATGGGAAAATGGACCAATCAGATAAATAAAAATCCAACATTTTTTTAATCAGTTTTTACCTACAGAGTCTACTGATTATGCTCATAGCAATTTTTCCATAATTGGATCAAATTCCTATGACTAGTTTGTAAATAGCTATTTTCAAACAATAGATGAATGTGACAAAAGTATGCATTTTTTAATAGGACTTGTAATTGCAAAGTTGTCAGGTCTACTGCAAGGAATAAAAAGAAACAAGTTGCATGTTCCTAAGTGAAAATTTGGAGGAGTTATGCATGATTTTCACAAATAGCGCCACCTAGTGGCCAAATGTTTTAAAACTGCACAGCATGACACATAGTCCTGGGATATGCACAGTGGTGAGGTTTCATGTTGTTTGGCCAATGGTAAGTCTGTCAAATGGCCAATTAATTCAAATAAAAATTAATTGGCTCATGGCGGCCATGTTTTTTGAGTGATGATGTCATCATTGCGTGTCTTGATATCACTTGGGCCCCTGATGATGCCTGTAAAGTTTTGGCTTGATGTGACTAATGGTTTCTGAGATACAGTTTTTCCCATGTTATAGCGCCCCCTATTGGACAATCGTGGCCAGCTTTGACGTATGACCTCGTAGTCATGTGCCCTAACAACGGTTAAAATTTTATGAAGATCGGTCAAAGCGTTGCTGAGATATGGCTGTTTAAGTAAATTTGGCCACGCCTCGGAGCTATTGATTGACATGTGACAGCCAGACTATATGCAAATCTCAAAATGTTTTTAAGCAACTTTGATAATGAGATTCTCCTGAATATTTTGACACCAAGGTTGTGGTGATCCGATAAAAAACCAGGGACTAGTATAAAAAAGTAGGTTTTGCATATTATGCAAATTAGCAAAAAATCTAAGTAGGCGGAGCTTAATGGTTCTTGAGGCTTTTTTGTTTGGCTTGAGCCAAGGAATCCATCAGAAGTGGAATTTTGTTTCTAGGCCCTACGGTTTGGGAGATATGGACCAAAACGCAAAATGGTGCGCTATAGCGCCACCATCAGGCCAATGTGGGTCTCTGTGCTTTAGCACGGTCTCGCAAAGAGACTACACCATTCTGCCAAGTTTGGTGTCTCTGGGCCTTACGGTCTAGGCTGCAGTATGCGTTTTATGCGGAGAAAAATAATAATAATAATAATAATAAGAAAGAAAAAACCCGACAATTACAATAGGTTTCCCACACTACGTGTGTGAACCCTAATAAATATAGCCGCAAGCGGCAATTGGCGGGTTCACACACGAATAGGCCACTTGGCTTCAATAGGCAATAGACCCAATAGGTCCTTTAGACCCAAAAGAAGCTGTTTGAGTGGAAAAAATGCACAAATAAATCAATGTGCAAAAAAATGTTCAATTGGGGCACTAAAGGCCCAAAAGGATCAAAATAATGTGTATTGGCAAAATGATTCAAATCACAGAACTAAATCACATGCTGAGATCAGCTTTGTGTGTGTTTTTGTGTGGTGTTTCATGTGAGCAATAGTTTTCAGTTCGTTTCAATGTATGGCCACTAGATGGAGCCCAAGTACTACCATACTGATATCTCATTAATCTCAGTAATGCAATATGACATTTTGGTGAATTAAAAGGTTCATTTCTGGTCAGGCAGTGCACTTTTTGTTATAAGATGCAATTGCAATGTTATATAACTTATTGATCTGGATCATACAAGACCAATTACTTGTCTGTATTCTGCATAACAAGATTGCAGCATGAGTTTTTATGTTTTCTTAGGTTTTTGGGTACTGTAGCGCCCCCGACAGGCCAATTTGAACCAAACTTGGCATGCCTCACAAGGACTTCAGGATATAAAAGCCTTTTAAATTGGGAGTTGATTGCATACATGGTTTATGAGTTATAGCAATATAGGTCATATATGGCATGGCCACAATGATATAATGGGAAAATGGACCAATCAGAAAAATAAAAATCCAACATTTTTTTAATCACTTTTTACCTACAGAGTCTACTGATTATGCTCATAGCAATTTTGCCATAATTGGATCAAATTCCTATGACTAGTTTGTAAATAGCTATTTTCAAACAATAGATGAATGTGACAAAAGTATGCATTTTTTAATAGGACTTGTAATTGCAAAGTTGTCAGGTCTACTGCAAGGAATAAAAAGAAAAAAGTTGCATGTTCCTAAGTGAAAATTTGGAGGAGTTATGCATGATTTTCACAAATAGCGCCACCTAGAGGCCAAATGTTTCAAAACTGCACAGCATGACACATAGTCCTGAGATATGCACAGTGGTGAGGTTTCATGTTGTTTGGCCAATGGTAAGTCTGTCAAATGGCCAATTAATTCAAATAAAAATTAATTGGCTCATGGCGGCCATGTTTTTTGAGTGATGATGTCATCATTGTGTGTCTTGATATCACTTGGGCCCCTGATGATGCCTGTAAAGTTTTGGCTTGATGTGACTAATGGTTTCTGAGATACAGTTTTTCCCATGTTATAGCGCCCCCTATTGGACAATCGAGGCCAGCTTTGACCTATGACCTCGGAGTCATGTGCCCTAACAACTGTTAAAATTTTATGAAGATCCGTCAAAGCGTTGCTGAGATATGGCTGTTTAAGTAAATTTGGCCACGCCTTGGATCTATTGATTGACATGTGACAACCAGACTGTATGCAAATCTCAAAATGTTTTTAAGCAACTTTGATAATGAGATTCTCCTGAATATTTTGACACCAAGGTTGTGGTGATCCGATGAAAAACCAGGGACTAGTATAAAAAAGTAGGTTTTGCATATTATGCAAATTAGCAAAAAATCTAAGTAGGCGGAGCTTAATGGTTCTTGAGGCTTTTTTGTTTGGCTTGAGCCAAGGAATCCATCAGAAGTGGAATTTTGTTTCTAGGCCCTACGGTTTGGGAGATATGGACCAAAACGCAAAATGGTGCGCTATAGCGCCACCATCAGGCCAATGTGGGTCTCTGTGCTTTAGCACGGTCTCGCAAAGAGACTACACCATCCTGCCAAGTTTGGTGTCTCTGGGCCTTACGGTCTAGGCTGCAGTATGCGTTTTATGCGGAGAAAAATAATAATAATAAGAAGAAAAAACCCGACAATTACAATAGGTTTCCCACACTACGTGTGTGAACCCTAAATATAGCCGCAAGCGGCAATTGGCGGGTTCACACACAAATAGGCCACTTGGCTTCAATAGGCAATAGACCCAATAGGTTCTTTAGACCCAAAAGAAGCTGTTTGAGTGGAAAAAATGCACAAATAAATCAATGTGCAAAAAAATGTTCAATTGGGGCACTAAAGGCCCAAAAGGATCAAAATAATTTGTATTGGCAAAATGATTCAAATCACAGAACTAAATCACATGCTGAGATCAGCTTTGTGTGTGTTTTTGTGTGGTGTTTCATGTGAGCAATAGTTTTCAGTTCGTTTCAATGTATGGCCACTAGATGGAGCCCAAGTACTACCATACTGATATCTCATTAATCTCAGTAATGCAATATGACATTTTGGTGAATTAAAAGGTTCATTTCTGGTCAGGCAGTGCACTTTTTGTTATAAGATGCAATTGCAATGTTATATAACTTATTGATCTGGATCATACAAGACCAATTACTTGTCTGTATTCTGCATAACAAGATTGCAGCATGAGTTTTTATGTTTTCTTAGGTTTTTGGGTACTGTAGCGCCCCCGACAGGCCAATTTGAACCAAACTTGGCATGCCTCACAAGGACTTCAGGATATAAAAGCCTTTTAAATTGGGAGTTGATTGCATACATGGTTTATGAGTTATAGCAATATAGGTCATATATGGCATGGCCACAATGATATAATGTGAAAATGGACCAATCAGAAAAATAAAAATCCAAATTTTTTTTAATCACTTTTTACCTACAGAGTCTACTGATTATGCTCATAGCAATTTTGCCATAATTGGATCAAATTCCTATGACTAGTTCTTAAAGAGCTATTTTCAAACAATTGATGAATGTGACAAAAGTATGCATTTTTTAATAGGACTTGTAATTGCAAAGTTGTCAGGTCTACTGCAAGGAATAAAAAGAAACAAGTTGCATGTTCCTAAGTGAAAATTTGGAGGAGTTATGCATGATTTTCACAAATAGCGCCACCTAGTGGCCAAATGTTTCAAAACTGCACAGCATGACACATAGTCCTGAGATATGCACAGTGTTGAGGTTTCATGTTGTTTGGCCAATGGTAAGTCTGTCAAATGGCCAATTAATTCAAATAAAAATTAATTGGCTCATGGCGGCCATGTTTTTTGAGTGATGATGTCATCATTGTGTGTCTTGATATCACTTGGGCCCCTGATGATGCCTGTAAAGTTTTGGCTTGATGTGACTAATGGTTTCTGAGATACAGTTTTTCCCATGTTATAGCGCCCCCTATTGGACAATCGTGGCCAGCTTTGACCTATGACCTCGGAGTCATGTGCCCTAACAACTGTTAAAATTTTATGAAGATCGGTCAAAGCGTTGCTGAGATATGGCTGTTTAAGTAAATTTGGCCACGCCTTGGAGCTATTGATTGACATGTGACAACCAGACTGTATGCAAATCTCAAAATGTTTTTAAGCAACTTTGATAAGGAGATTCTTCTGAATCTTTTGACACCAAGGTTGTGGTGATCGGATGAAAAACCAGGGACTAGTACAAAAAAGTAGGTTTTGCATATTATGCAAATTAGCAAAAAATCTAAGTAGGCGGAGCTTAATGGTTCTTGAGGCTTTTTTGTTTGGCTTGAGCCAAGGAATCCATCAGAAGTGGAATTTTGTTTCTAGGCCCTACGGTTTGGGAGATATGGACCAAAACGCAAAATGGTGCGCTATAGCGCCACCATCAGGCCAATGTGGGTCCCTGTCTCTATTTCTCTCATTGCACACCTGCTGCACCTTGCTGGCAAGTTTGGTCTTTCTGGGCCTTACGGTCTAGGCTGCAGTATGCGTTTTACAGGGGGAAAAATAATAATAATAAATATAGCCGCAAGCGGCGATTGGCGGGTTCACACAAAAAAAGGCAAAAAAGCCCAAAGGGTCTTTTAGACCAACAAATTGGCCTCTTGGCCTCAATAGGCAAAAAGAAGCCCAATAGGTCCTTTAGACCCAAAAGTGAATAGAAGCTGTTTGAGTGGAAAAAATGCATAAGTAAATCAATGTGACAAAACATTCAATTCAACTGAGGCACTAAAGGCCCAAAAGGATCAAAATAATGTGTATTGGCAAAATGATTCAGATCACAGAACTAAATCACATGCTGAGATCAGCTTTGTGTTCGTTTGTGTGGTGTTTCATGTGAGCAATTGTTTTCAGTCAGTTTCGGTGTTTGGCCACTAGATGGAGCCCAAATACTATCATATTGATATCTCATTAATCTCAGTAATGCAATGACATTTTGGTGAATTAAAAGGTTCATTTCTGGTCAGGCAGTGCACTTTTTGTTATGAGATGTAATTGCAATGTTATAGACCTCATTGATCTGAATCATACAAGCCCCATTACTTGTCTGTATTCTGCATAACAAGATTGCTGCGTGAGTTTTTATGATTTCTCAGGTTTTTGGGTACTGTAGCGCCTCCGACAGGCCAATTTGAACCAAACTTGGCCTACCTCACAAGGACCTCAGTCTATAAAAGCCTTTCAAATTGGGAGTTGATCACTTACATGGTTTATGAGTTATAGCAATAAAGGTCATTTATGGCATGGCCAGAAGGATATAATGGAAAAATTGACCAATCAGACAAATAAAAATGCAACATTTTTTCCATATTTAGTTAACTACAGTGTCTACAGATTATGCCTATGCCATTTTTGCCATCATTGGATCAAATTCCTAGGACTAGTTCTTAAAGAGCTATTTTCAAACAATTGATGAATGTGACAAAAGTATGCATTTTTTAATAGGACTTGTAATTGCAAAGTTGTCAGGTCTACTGCAAGGTATAAAAAGAAACAAGTTGCATGTTCCTAAGTAAAAATTTGGAGGAGTTATGCATGATTTTCACAAATAGCGCCACCTAGTGGCCAAATGTTTCAACACTGCACAGTATGACACATAGTCCTGGGATATGCACAGTGATGAGGTTTCATGTTGATTGGCCAATGCTAAGTCTGTCAAATGGCCAATTAATTCAAATAAAAATTAATTGGCTCATGGCGGCCATGTTTTTTGAGTGATGAGGTCATCATTGTGTGCCTTGATACCACTTGGGCCCCTGATGATGCCTGTAAAGTTTGGGCTTGATGTGACTAATGGTTTCTGAGAAACAAATTTCCCCATGTTATAGCGCCCCCTATTGGACAATCGTGGCCAGCTTTGACCTGTGGCCTCTGAGTCATGTGCCCTAACAACTGATAAATTTTCATAAGGATAGGTCAAAGCATTGCTGAGATATAGATGCTGAAGTCAATTTGGCCACGCCTCAGAGCTATTGATTGACATGTGACAACCAGACTGTATACCAATGTCACAGTTTTGTTGATATTCCTTGATAATGAGATTCTTGTGAATATTTTGACACCAAGATTGTGGTGATCAGATGAAAAACCAGGGACTAGTATAAAAAAGTAGGTTTTGCATATTATGCAAATTAGCAAAAAATCTAAGTAGGCGGAGCTTAATCGTTTTTGTACCATTCTTTTTGGCTTGAGCCAAGGAATCCATCAGAAGTGGAATTTTCTTTCTAGGACCTACGGTGTGGGAGATATGGGCCAAAATGCAAAAAACTGCGCTATAGCGCCACCATCAGGCCAATTTAGGCCTCTGTACTTAAGCGTGGTCCTGCAAAGAGACTACACCATCCTGCCAACTTTGGTGTTTCTGGGCCTTACGGTCTAGGCTGCAGTATGCGTTTTATGCGGAGAAAAATAATAATAATAAGAAAAACCCGAGCAATTACAATAGGTTTCCCACACTACGTGTGTGAACCCTAATAAATATAGCCGCAAGCGGCAATTGGCGGGTTCACACACGAATAGGCCACTTGGCTTCAATAGGCAATAGACCCAATAGGTCCTTTAGACCCAAAAGAAGCTGTTTGAGTGGAAAAATGCACAAATAAATCAATGTGCAAAAAAATGTTCAATTGGGGCACTAAAGGCCCAAAAGGATCAAAATAATGTGTATTGGCAAAATGATTCAAATCACAGAACTAAATCACATGCTGAGATCAGCTTTGTGTGTGTGTTTGTGTGGTATTTCATGTGAGAAATAGTTTTCAGTCCGTTCCAATGTTTGGCCACTAGATGGAACCCAAGTACTACCATACTGATATCTCATTAATCTCAGTAATGCAATATGACATTTTGGTGAATTTAAAGGTTCATTTCTGGTCAGGCAGTGCACTTTTTGTTATAAGATGCAATTGCAATGTTATAGAACTTATTGATCTGGATCATACAAGACCAATTACTTGTCTGTATTCTGCAAAACAAGATTGCAGCATGAGTTTTTATGTTTTCTTAGGTTTTTGGGTACTGTAGCGCCCCCGACAGGCCAATTTGAACCAAACTTGGCAGACCTCACAAGGACTTCAGGATATAAAAGCCTTTCAAATTGGGAATTGATTGCATACATGGTTTATGAGTTATAGCAATATAGGTCATATATGGCATGGCCACAATGATATAATGGGAAAATGGACCAATCAGATAAATAAAAATCCAACATTTTTTTAATCAGTTTTTACCTACAGAGTCTACTGATTATGCTCATAGCAATTTTTCCATAATTGGATCAAATTCCTATGACTAGTTTGTAAATAGCTATTTTCAAACAATAGATGAATGTGACAAAAGTATGCATTTTTTAATAGGACTTGTAATTGCAAAGTTGTCAGGTCTACTGCAAGGAATAAAAAGAAACAAGTTGCATGTTCCTAAGTGAAAATTTGGAGGAGTTATGCATGATTTTCACAAATAGCGCCACCTAGTGGCCAAATGTTTTAAAACTGCACAGCATGACACATAGTCCTGGGATATGCACAGTGGTGAGGTTTCATGTTGTTTGGCCAATGGTAAGTCTGTCAAATGGCCAATTAATTCAAATAAAAATTAATTGGCTCATGGCGGCCATGTTTTTTGAGTGATGATGTCATCATTGTGTGTCTTGATATCACTTGGGCCCCTGATGATGCCTGTAAAGTTTTGGCTTGATGTGACTTATGGTTTCTGAGATACAGTTTTTCCCATGTTATAGCGCCCCCTATTGGACAATCGTGGCCAGCTTTGACGTATGACCTCGTAGTCATGTGCCCTAACAACGGTTAAAATTTTATGAAGATCGGTCAAAGCGTTGCTGAGATATGGCTGTTTAAGTAAATTTGGCCACGCCTTGGAGCTATTGATTGACATGTGACAACCAAACTGTATGCAAATCTCAAAATGTTTTTAAGCAACTTTGATAATGAGACTCTCCTGAATATTTTGACACCAAGCTTGTGGTGATCCGATGAAAAACCAGGGACTAGTACAAAAAAGTAGGTTTTGCATATTATGCAAATTAGCAAAAAATCTAAGTAGGCGGAGCTTAATGGTTCTTGAGGCTTTTTTGTTTGGCTTGAGCCAAGGAATCCATCAGAAGTGGAATTTTGTTTCTAGGCCCTACGGTTTGAGAGATATGGACCAAAACGCAAAATGGTGCGCTATAGCGCCACCATCAGGCCAATGTGGGTCCCTGTCTCTATTTCTCTCATTGCACACCTGCTGCACCTTGCTGGCAAGTTTGGTCTTTCTGGGCCTTACGGTCTAGGCTGCAGTATGCGTTTTACAGGGGGAAAAATAATAATAATAATAATAAGAAAAATCTCAGCAATTACAATAGGTTTCCCACACTACGTGTGTGAACCCTAAATATAGCCGCAAGCGGCAATTGGCGGGTTCACACACGAATAGGCCACTTGGCTTCAATAGGCAATAGACCCAATAGGTCCTTTAGACCCAAAAGAAGCTGTTTGAGTGGAAAAAATGCACAAATAAATCAATGTGCAAAAAAATGTTCAATTGGGGCACTAAAGGCCCAAAAGGATCAAAATAATGTGTATTGGCAAAATGATTCAAATCACAGAACTAAATCACATGCTGAGATCAGCTTTGTGTGTGTTTTTGTGTGGTGTTTCATGTGAGCAATAGTTTTCAGTTCGTTTCAATGTATGGCCACTAGATGGAGCCCAAGTACTACCATACTGATATCTCATTAATCTCAGTAATGCAATATGACATTTTGGTGAATTAAAAGGTTCATTTCTGGTCAGGCAGTGCACTTTTTGTTATAAGATGCAATTGCAATGTTATAGAACTTATTGATCTGGATCATACAAGACCAATTACTTGTCTGTATTCTGCATAACAAGATTGCAGCATAAGTTTTTATGTTTTCTTAGGTTTTTGGGTACTGTAGCGCCCCCGACAGGCCAATTTGAACCAAACTTGGCATGCCTCACAAGGACTTCAGGATATAAAAGCCTTTCAAATTGGGAATTGATTGCATACATGGTTTATGAGTTATAGCAATATAGGTCATATATGGCATGGCCACAATGATATAATGGGAAAATGGACCAATCAGAAAAATAAAAATCCAAAATTTTTTTAATCACTTTTTACCTACAGAGTCTACTGATTATGCTCATAGCAATTTTGCCATAATTGGATCAAATTCCTATGACTAGTTCTTAAAGAGCTATTTTCAAACAATTGATGAATGTGACAAAAGTATGCATTTTTTAATAGGACTTGTAATTGCAAAGTTGTCAGGTCTACTGCAAGGAATAAAAAGAAACAAGTTGCATGTTCCTAAGTGAAAATTTGGAGGAGTTATGCATGATTTTCACAAATAGCGCCAACTAGTGGCCAAATGTTTCAAAACTGCACAGCATGACACATAGTCCTGAGATATGCACAGTGGTGAGGTTTGATGTTGTTTGGCCAATGGTAAGTTTGTCAAATGGCCAATTAATTCAAATAAAAATTAATTGGCTCATGGCGGCCATGTTTTTTGAGTGATGATGTCATCATTGTGTGTCTTGATATCACTTGGGGCCCTGATGATGACTGTAAAGTTTTGGCTTGATGTGACTAATGGTTTCTGAGAAACAGTTTTTCCCATGTTATAGCGCCCCCTATTGGACAATCGTGGCCAGCTTTGACCTGTGACCTCGGAGTCATGTGCCCTAACAACTGTTAAAATTTTATGAAGATCGGTCAAAGCGTTCCTGAGATATGGCTGTTTAAGTAAATTTGGCCACGCCTCGGAGCTATTGATTGACATGTGACAGCCAGACTATTTGCAAATCTCAAAATGTTTTTAAGCAACTTTGATAATGAGATTCTCCTGAATATTTTGACACCAAGGATGTGGTGATCCGATAAAAAACCAGGGACTAGTATAAAAAAGTAGGTTTTGCATATTATGCAAATTAGCAAAAAATCTAAGTAGGCGGAGCTTAATGGTTCTTGAGGCTTTTTTGTTTGTCTGGAGCCAAGGAATGCACCTGAAGTGGAATTTTGTTTCTAGGACCTACGGGGTGGGAGATATGGACCAAAACGCAAAATGCTGCGCTATAGCGCCACCATCAGGCCAATGTGGGTCTCTGTACTTTAGCACGGTCCCGCAAACAGACTACACCAGTCTGCCAAGTTTGGTCTCCCTGGGCCTTACGGTCTAGGCTGCAGTATGCGTTTTATGCGGAGAAAAATAATAATAAATATAGCCGCAAGCGGCAATTGGCGGGTTCACACACGAATAGGCCTCTTGGCCTCAATAGGCAGAGGCCCAAAAGGTCCATTAGACCCTAAATGTGAAAAGAAGCTGTTTGAGTGGAAAAAATGCACAAATAAATCAATGTGCAAAAAAAGGTTTAATTGGGGAACTAAAGGCCCAAAAGGATCAAAATAATGTGTATTGGGAAATTGAGTCAGATCATAGAACTAAATCACATGCTGAGATCAGCTTTGTGTGTGTGTTTGTGTGGTGTTTCATGTGAGAAATAGTTTTCAGTCCGTTCCGATGTTTGGCCACTAGATGGAGCCCAAGTACTACCATACTGATATCTCATTAATCTCAGTAATGCAATATGACATTTTGGTGAATTAAAAGGTTCATTTCTGGTCAAGCAGTGCACTTTTTGTTATAAGATGCAATTGCAATGTTATAGAACTTATTGATCTGGACAATACAAGACCAATTACTTGTCTGTATTCTGCATAACAAGATTGCAGCATGAGTTTTTATGTTTTCTTAGGTTTTTGGGTACTGTAGCGCCCCCGACAGGCCAATTTGAACCAAACTTGGCGTACCTCACAAGGACTTCAGGATATAAAAGCCTTTCAAATTGGGAATTGATTGCATACATGGTTTATGAGTTATAGCAATATAGGTCATATATGGCATGGCCACAATGATATAATGGGAAAATGGACCAATCAGAAAAATAAAAATCCAACATTTTTTTACTCAGTTTTTACCTACAGAGTCTACTGGTTATGCTCATAGCAATTTTTCCATAATTGGATCACATTCCTATGACTAGTTTGTAAATAGCTATTTTCAAACAATTGATGAATGTGACAAAAGTATGCATTTTTTAATAGGACTTGTAATTGCAAAGTTGTCAGGTCTACTGCAAGGAATAAAAAGAAACAAGTTGCATGTTCCTAAGTGAAAATTTGGAGGAGTTATGCATGATTTTCACAAATAGCGCCACCTAGTGGCCAAATGTTTCAAAACTGCACAGCATGACACATAGTCCTGAGATATGCACAGTGGTGAGGTTTCATGTTGTTTGGCCAATGGTAAGTCTGTCAAATGGCCAATTAATTCAAATAAAAATTAATTGGCTCATGGCGGCCATGTTTTTTGAGTGATGATGTCATCATTGTGTGTCTTGATATCACTTGGGCCCCTGATGATGCCTGTAAAGTTTTGGCTTGATGTGACTAATGGTTTCTGAGATACAGTTTTTCCCATGTTATAGCGCCCCCTATTGGACAATCGTGGCCAGCTTTGACGTATGACCTCGTAGTCATGTGCCCTAACAACGGTTAAAATTTTATGAAGATCGGTCAAAGCGTTGCTGAGATATGGCTGTTTAAGTAAATTTGGCCACGCCTTGGAGCTATTGATTGACATGTGACAACCAGACTGTATGCAAATCTCAAAATGTTTTTAAGCAACTTTGATAATGAGACTCTCCTGAATATTTTGACACCAAGGTTGTGGTGATCGGATGAAAAACCAGGGACTAGTACAAAAAAGTAGGTTTTGCATATTATGCAAATTAGCAAAAAATCTAAGTAGGCGGAGCTTAATGGTTCTTGAGGCTTTTTTGTTTGGCTTGAGCCAAGGAATCCATCAGAAGTGGAATTTTGTTTCTAGGCCCTACGGTTTGGGAGATATGGACCAAAACGCAAAATGGTGCGCTATAGCGCCACCATCAGGCCAATGTGGGTCTCTGTGCTTTAGCACGGTCTCGCAAAGAGACTACACCATTCTGCCAAGTTTGGTGTCTCTGGGCCTTACGGTCTAGGCTGCAGTATGCGTTTTATGCGGAGAAAAATAATAATAATAATAAATATAGCCGCAAGCGGCAATTGGCGGGTTCACACACGAATAGGCCACTTGGCTTCAATAGGCAATAGACCCAATAGGTCCTTTAGACCCAAAAGAAGCTGTTTGAGTGGAAAAAATGCACAAATAAATCAATGTGCAAAAAAATGTTCAATTGGGGCACTAAAGGCCGAAAAGGATCAAAATAATGTGTATTGGCAAAATGATTCAGATCACAGAACTAAATCACATGCTGAGATCAGCTTTGTGTGTGTTTGTGTGGTGTTTCATGTGAGCAATAGTTTTCAGTCAGTTTCGGTGTTTGGCCACTAGATGGAGCCCAAGTACCATCATACTGATATCTCATTTTTATCAGTAATGCAATGACATTTTGGTGAATTAAAAGGTTCATTTCTGGTCAGGCAGTGCACTTTTTGTTATAAGATGCAATTGCAATGTTATAGAACTTATTGATCTGGATCATACAAGACCAATTACTTGTCTGTATTCTGCATAACAAGATTGCAGCATGAGTTTTTATGTTTTCTTAGGTTTTTGGGTACTGTAGCGCCCCCGACAGGCCAATTTGAACCAAACTTGGCATACCTCACAAGGACTTCCCGATATAAAAGCCTTTCAAATTGGGAGTTGATTGCATACATGGTTTATGAGTTATAGCAATATAGGTCATATATGGCATGGCCACAATGATATAATGGGAAAATGGACCAATCAGATAAATAGAAATCCATTATTTTTTTAATCAGTTTTTACCTACAGAGTCTACTGATTATGCTCATAGCAATTTTTCCATAATTGGATCAAATTCCTATGACTAGTTTGTAAATAGCTATTTTCAAACAATAGATGAATGTGACAAAAGTATGCATTTTTTAATAGGACTTGTAATTGCAAAGTTGTCAGGTCTACTGCAAGGAATAAAAAGAAACAAGTTGCATGTTCCTAAGTGAAAATTTGGAGGAGTTATGCATGATTTTCACAAATAGCGCCACCTTGTGGCCAAATGTTTTAAAACTGCACAGCATGACACATAGTCCTGAGATATGCACAGTGGTAAGGTTTCATGTTGTTTGGCCAATGGTAAGTCTGTCAAATGGCCAATTAATTCAAATAAAAATTAATTGGCTCATGGCGGCCATGTTTTTTGAGTGATGATGGCATCATTGTGTGTCTTGATATCACTTGGGCCCCTGATGATGCCTGTAAAGTTTTGGCTTGATGTGACTAACGGTTTCTGAGATACAGTTTTTCCCATGTTATAGCGCCCCCTATTGGACAATCGTGGCCAGCTTTGACCTATGACCTCGGAGTCATGTGCCCTAACAACTGTTAAAATTTTATGAAGATCGGTCAAAGCGTTGCTGAGATATGGCTGTTTAAGTAAATTTGGCCACGCCTCGGAGCTATTGATTGACATGTGACAACCAGACTGTATGCAAATCTCAAAATGTTTTTAAGCAACTTTGATAATGAGATTCTCCTGAATATTTTGACACCAAGGTTGTGGTGATCGGATGAAAAACCAGGGACTAGTACAAAAAAGTAGGTTTTGCATATTATGCAAATTAGCAAAAAATCTAAGTAGGCGGAGCTTAATGGTTCTTGAGGCTTTTTTGTTTGGCTTGAGCCAAGGAATCCATCAGAAGTGGAATTTTGTTTCTAGGCCCTACGGTTTGGGAGATATGGACCTAAACGCAAAATGGTGCGCTATAGCGCCACCATCAGGCCAATGTGGGTCTCTGTGCTTTGGCACGGTCTCGCAAAGAGACTACACCATTCTGCCAAGTTTGGTGTCTCTGGGCCTTACGGTCTAGGCTGCAGTATGCGTTTTATGCGGAGAAAAATAATAATAATAATAATAATAAGAAAGAAAAAACCCGACAATTACAATAGGTTTCCCACACTACGTGTGTGAACCCTAATAATAATAATAAGAAAGAAAAATCCGAGCAATAACAATAGGTTTCCCACACTATGTGTGTGAACCCTAATAAGAAGAAAAAACCCGACAATTACAATAGGTTTCCCACACTACGTGTGTGAACCCTAATAAATATAGCCGCAAGCGGCAATTGGCGGGTTCACACACGAATAGGCTTCTTGGCCTCAATAGGCAGAGGCCCAAAAGGTCCTTTAGACCCCAAAATGTGAAAAGAAGCTGTTTGAATGGAAAAAATGCACAAATAAATCAATGTGCAAAAAAAGGTTCAGTTGAGGCACTAAAGGCCCAAAAAGGATCAAAATAATGTGTATTGGCAAAATGATTCAGATCACAGAACTAAATCACATGCTGAGATCAGCTTTGTGTGTGTTTGTGTGGTGTTTCATGTGAGCAATAGTTTTCAGTCTGTTCTGGTGTTTGGCCACTAGATGGAGCCCAAGTACTATCATACTTATATCTCATTAATCTCAGTAATGCAATATGACATTTTGGTGAATTAAAAGGTTCATTTGTGGTTAGGCAGTGCACTTTTTGTTATAAGATGCAATTGCAATGTTATAGAACTTATTGATCTGGATCATACAAGACCAATTACTTGTCTGTATTCTGCATAACAAGATTGCAGCATGAGTTTTTATGTTTTCTTAGGTTTTTGGGTACTGTAGCGCCCCCGACAGGCCAATTTGAACCAAACTTGGCATACCTCACAAGGACTTCAGGATATAAAAGCCTTTCAATTTGGGAGTTGATTGCATACATGGTTTATGAGTTATAGCAATATAGGTCATATATGGCATGGCCACAATGATATAATGGGAAAATGGACCAATCAGAAAAATAAAAATCCAAAATTTTTTTAATCCCTTTTTACCTACAGTGTCTAGAGATTATGCCTATGCCATTTTTGCCATAATTGGATCAAATTCCTATGACTAGTTTGTAAATAGCTATTTTCAAACAATTGATGAATGTGACAAAAGTATGCATTTTTTAATTAGGGTTCACACACGTAGTGTGGGAAACCTATTGTAATTGTCGGGTTTTTTCTTCTTATTATTATTATTATTATTTTTCTCCGCATAAAACGCATACTGCAGCCTAGACCGTAAGGCCCAGAGACACCAAACTTGGCAGAATGGTGTAGTCTCCTTGCGAGACCGTGTAAAAGCACAGAGACCCACATTGGCCTGATGGTGGCGCTATAGCGCACCATTTTGCGTTTTGGTCCATATCTCCCAAACCGTAGGGCCTAGAAACAAAATTCCACTTCTGATGCATTCCTTGGCTCAAGCCAAACAAAAAAGCCTCAAGAACCATTAAGCTCCGCCTACTTAGATTTTTTGCTAATTTGCATAATATGTAAAACCTACTTTTTTATACTAGTCCCTGGTTTTTCATCGGATCACCACAACCTTGGTGTCAAAATATTCAGGAGAATCTCATTATCAAAGTTGCTTAAAAACATTTTGAGATTTGCATACAGTCTGGTTGTCACATGTCAATCAATAGCTCCAAGGCGTGGCCAAATTTACTTAAACAGCCATATCTCAGCAACGCTTTGACCGATCTTCATAAAATTTTAACCGTTGTTAGAGCACATGACTACGAGGTCATACGTCAAAGCTGGCCACGATTGTCCAATAGGGGGCGCTATAACATGGGAAAAACTGTATCTCAGAAACCATTAGTCACATCAAGCCAAAACTTTACAGGCATCATCAGGGGCCCAAGTGATATCAAGACACACAATGATGACATCATCACTCAAAAAACATGGCCGCCATGAGCCAATTAATTTTTATTTGAAATAATTGGCCATTTGACAGACTTACCATTGGCCAAACAACATGAAACCTCACCACTGTGCATATCTCAGGACTATGTGTCATGCTGTGCAGTTTTAAAACATATGGCCACTAGGTGGCGCTATTTGTGAAAATCATGCATAACTCCTCCAAATTTTCACTTAGGAACATGCAACTTGTTTCATTTTATTCCTTGCAGTAGACCTGACAACTTTGCAATTACAAGTCCTATTAAAAAATGCATACTTTTGTCACATTCATCTATTGTTTGAAAATAGCTATTTACAAACTAGTCATAGGAATTTGATCCAATTATGGAAAAATTGCTATGAGCATAATCAGTAGACTCTGTAGGTAAAAACTGAGTAAAAAAATGTTGGATTTTTATTTTTCTGATTGGTCCATTTTCCCATTATATCATTGTGGCCATGCCATATATGACCTATATTGCTATAACTCATACACCATGTATGCAATCAATTCCCAATTTGAAAGGCTTTTATATCCTGAAGTCCTTCTGAGGTATGCCAAGTTTGGTTCAAATTGGCCTGTCGGGGGCGCTACAGTACCCAAAAACCTAAGAAAACATAAAAACTCATGCTGCAATCTTGTTATGCAGAATACAGACAAGTAATTGGTCTTGTATGATCCAGATCAATAAGTTCTATAACATTGCAATTGCATCTTATAACAAAAAGTGCACTGCCTGACCAGAAATGAACCTTTTAATTCACCAAAATGTCATATTGCATTACTGAGATTAATGAGATATCAGTATGGTAGTACTTGGGCTCCATCTAGTGGCCAAACATCGAAATGGACTGAAAACTATTTCTAACATGAAATACCACACAAACACACACACAAAGCTGATCTCAGCATGTGATTTAGTTCTGTGATCTAAATCATTTTGCCAATACAATTTATTTTGAACCTTTTGTGTCTTTACTGCCTCAACTGAATCTTTTTTTTTAAATAAAGTACACTGCCTGACCAGAAATTAACCTTTAAGTCACCAAAATGTCCTATTTCATTACTGAGATTAATGAGATATCAGTATGGTAGTACTTGGCCTCCATCTAGTGGCCATATTCCGGAACTGACTGAAAACTATTACATGAAACACCACACAAACACACACAAAGCTGATCTCAGCATTGTGATTTAGTTCTGTGATCTGACTCAATTTCCCAATACACATTATGTTGATCCTTTTTGGGCCTTTAGTGCCCTAATTGAACCTTTTTTTGCACATTGATTTATTTGTGCATTTTTTTCCACTCAAATAGCTTCTTTTCACATTTAGGGTCTAAAGGACCTTTTGGGCCTCTGCCTATTGAGGCCAAGAGGCCTATTCGTGTGTGAACCCGCCAATTGCCGCTTGCGGCTATATTATGACTTGTAATTGCAAAGTTGTCAGGTCTACTGCAAGGAATAAAAAGAAACAAGTTGCATGTTCCTAAGTGAAAATTTGGAGGAGTTATGCATGATTTTCACAAATAGCGCCACCTAGTGGCCAATAGTTTCAAAACTGCACAGCATGACACAAAGTCCTGAGATGTGCACAGTGGTGAGGTTTCATGTTGTTTGGCCAATGGTAAGTCTGTCAAATGGCCAATTATTTCAAATAAAAATTAATTGGCTCATGGCGGCCATGTTTTTTGAGTGATGATGTCATCATTGTGTGTTTTGATATCACTTGGGCCCCTGATGATGCCTGTAAAGTTTTGGCTTGATGTGACTTATGGTTTCTGAGATACAGTTTTTCCCATGTTATAGCGCCCCCTATTGGACAATCGTGGCCAGCTTTGACGTATGACCTCGTAGTCATGTGCCCTAACAACGGTTAAAATTTTATGAAGATCGGTCAAAGCGTTGCTGAGATATGGCTGTTTAAGTAAATTTGGCCACGCCTTGGAGCTATTGATTGACATGTGACAACCAGACTGTATGCAAATCTCAAAATGTTTTTAAGCAACTTTGATAATGAGACTCTCCTGAATATTTTGACACCAAGCTTGTGGTGATCCGATGAAAAACCAGGGACTAGTATAAAAAAGTAGGTTTTGCATATTATGCAAATTAGCAAAAAATCTAAGTAGGCGGAGCTTAATAGTTCAAATTTATTTTTTATTTGCCTTGACCCAAGGAATCCAACAGAAGTGGAATTTTGTTTCTAGGCCCTACGTTGTGGGAGATATGGACCAAAACGCAAAATGCTGCGCTATAGCGCCACCATCAGGCCAATGTGGGTCCCTGTCTCTATTTCTCTCATTGCACACCTGCTGCACCTTGTTGCCAAGTTTGGTCTTTCTGGGCCTTACGGTCTAGGCTGCAGTATGCGTTTTACAGGGGGAAAAATAATAATAAGAAATATAGCCGCAAGCGGCAATTGGCGGGTTCACACACGAATAGGCCACTTGGCTTCAATAGGCAATAGACCCAATAGGTTCTTTAGACCCAAAAGAAGCTGTTTGAGTGGAAAAAATGCACAAATAAATCAATGTGCAAAAAAATGTTCAATTGGGGCACTAAAGGCCCAAAAGGATCAAAATAATTTGTATTGGCAAAATGATTCAAATCACAGAACTAAATCACATGCTGAGATCAGCTTTGTGTGTGTGTTTGTGTGGTATTTCATGTGAGAAATAGTTTTCAGTCCGTTCCGATGTTTGGCCACTAGATGGAGCCCAAGTACTACCATACTGATATCTCATTAATCTCAGTAATGCAATATGACATTTTGGTGAATTAAAAGGTTCATTTCTGGTCAGGCAGTGCACTTTTTGTTATAAGATGCAATTGCAATGTTATAGAACTTATTGATCTGGATCATACAAGACCAATTACTTGTCTGTATTCTGCATAACAAGATTGCTGCATGTGTTTTTATGTTTTCTTAGGTTTTTGGGTACTGTAGCGCCCCCGACAGGCCAATTTGAACCAAACTTGGCATACCTCACAAGGACTTCAGGATAAAAAAGCCTTTCAAATTGGGACTTGATTGCATACATGGTTTATGAGTTATAGCAATATAGGTCATATATGGCATGGCCACAATGATATAATGGGAAAATGGACCAATCAGAAAAATAAAAATCCAACATTTTTTTACTCAGTTTTTACCTACAGAGTCTACTGATTATGGTCATAGCAATTTTTCCATAATTGGATCAAATTCCTATGACTAGTTTGTAAATAGCTATTTTCAAACAATTGATGAATGTGACAAAAGTATGCATTTTTTAATAGGACTTATAATTGCAAAGTTGTCAGGTCTACTGCAAGGAATAAAAAGAAACAAGTTGCATGTTCCTAAGTGAAAATTTGGAGGAGTTATGCATGATTTTCACAAATAGCGCCACCTAGTGGCCAAATGTTTCAAAACTGCACAGCATGACACATAGTCCTGAGATATGCACAGTGGTGAGGTTTCAAGTTGTTTGGCCAATGGTAAGTCTGTCAAATGGCCAATTAATTCAAATAAAAATTAATTGGCTCATGGCGGCCATGTTTTTTGAGTGATGATGTCATCATTGTGTGTCTTGATATCACTTGGGCCCCTGATGATGCCTGTAAAGTTTTGGCTTGATGTGACTAATGGTTTCTGAGATACAGTTTTTCCCATGTTATAGCGCCCCCTATTGGACAATCGTGGCCAGCTTTGACCTATGACCTCGGAGTCATGTGCCCTAACAACTGTTAAAATTTTATGAAGATCCGTCAAAGCGTTGCTGAGATATGGCTGTTTAAGTAAATTTGGCCACGCCTTGGAGCTATTGATTGACATGTGACAACCAGACTGTATGCAAATCTCAAAATGTTTTTAAGCAAGGTTGATAATGAGATTCTCCTGAATATTTTGACACCAAGGTTGTGGTGATCCGATGAAAAACCAGGGACTAGTACAAAAAAGTAGGTTTTGCATATTATGCAAATTAGCAAAAAATCTAAGTAGGCGGAGCTTAATGGTTCTTGAGGCTTTTTTGTTTGTCTGAAGCCAAGGAATGCACCTGAAGTGGAATTTTGTTTCTAGGCCATACGGTTTGGGAGATATGGACCAAAACGCAAAATGGTGCGCTATAGCGCCACCATCAGGCCAATGTGGGTCTCTGTGCTTTAGCACGGTCTCGCAAAGAGACTACACCATCCTGCCAAGTTTGGTCTCCCTGGGCCTTACGGTCTAGGCTGCAGTATGCGTTTTATCAGTAGAAAAATAATAATAAATATAGCCGCAAGCGGCAATTGGCGGGTTCACACACGAATAGGCCACTTGGCTTCAATAGGCAATAGACCCAATAGGTCCTTTAGACCCAAAAGAAGCTGTTTGAGTGGAAAAAATGCACAAATAAATCAATGTGCAAAAAAATGTTCAATTGGGGCACTAAAGGCCGAAAAGGATCAAAATAATGTGTATTGGCAAAATGATTCAGATCACAGAACTAAATCACATGCTGAGATCAGCTTTGTGTGTGTTTTTGTGTGGTGTTTCATGTGAGCAATAGTTTTCAGTCAGTTTCGGTGTTTGGCCACTAGATGGAGCCCAAGTACCATCATACTGATATCTCATTTTTATCAGTAATGCAATGACATTTTGGTGAATTAAAAGGTTCATTTCTGGTCAGGCAGTGCACTTTTTGTTATAAGATGCAATTGCAATGTTATAGAACTTATTGATCTGGATCATACAAGACCAATTACTTGTCTGTATTCTGCATAACAAGATTGCAGCATGAGTTTTTATGTTTTCTTAGGTTTTTGGGTACTGTAGCGCCCCCGACAGGCCAATTTGAACCAAACTTGGCATACCTCACAAGGACTTCACGATATAAAAGCCTTTCAAATTGGGAGTTGATTGCATACATGGTTTATGAGTTATAGCAATATAGGTCATATATGGCATGGCCACAATGATATAATGGGAAAATGGACCAATCAGATAAATAGAAATCCATTATTTTTTTAATCAGTTTTTACCTACAGAGTCTACTGATTATGCTCATAGCAATTTTTCCATAATTGGATCAAATTCCTATGACTAGTTTGTAAATAGCTATTTTCAAACAATAGATGAATGTGACAAAAGTATGCATTTTTTAATAGGACTTGTAATTGCAAAGTTGTCAGGTCTACTGCAAGGAATAAAAAGAAACAAGTTGCATGTTCCTAAGTGAAAATTTGGAGGAGTTATGCATGATTTTCACAAATAGCGCCACCTTGTGGCCAAATGTTTTAAAACTGCACAGCATGACACATAGTCCTGAGATATGCACAGTGGTAAGGTTTCATGTTGTTTGGCCAATGGTAAGTCTGTCAAATGGCCAATTAATTCAAATAAAAATTAATTGGCTCATGGCGGCCATGTTTTTTGAGTGATGATGTCATCATTGTGTGTCTTGATATCACTTGGGCCCCTGATGATGCCTGTAAAGTTTTGGCTTGATGTGACTAACGGTTTCTGAGATACAGTTTTTCCCATGTTATAGCGCCCCCTATTGGACAATCGTGGCCAGCTTTGACCTATGACCTCGGAGTCATGTGCCCTAACAACTGGTAAAATTTTATGAAGATCGGTCAAAGCGTTGCTGAGATATGGCTGTTTAAGTAAATTTGGCCACGCCTCGGAGCTATTGATTGACATGTGACAACCAGACTGTATGCAAATCTCAAAATGTTTTTAAGCAACTTTGATAATGAGATTCTCCTGAATATTTTGACACCAAGGTTGTGGTGATCGGATGAAAAACCAGGGACTAGTACAAAAAAGTAGGTTTTGCATATTATGCAAATTAGCAAAAAATCTAAGTAGGCGGAGCTTAATGGTTCTTGAGGCTTTTTTGTTTGGCTTGAGCCAAGGAATCCATCAGAAGTGGAATTTTGTTTCTAGGCCCTACGGTTTGGGAGATATGGACCTAAACGCAAAATGGTGCGCTATAGCGCCACCATCAGGCCAATGTGGGTCTCTGTGCTTTAGCACGGTCTCGCAAAGAGACTACACCATTCTGCCAAGTTTGGTGTCTCTGGGCCTTACGGTCTAGGCTGCAGTATGCGTTTTATGCGGAGAAAAATAATAATAATAAGAAAGAAAAAACCCGACAATTACAATAGGTTTCCCACACTACGTGTGTGAACCCTAATTAGACCCAAAAGAAGCTGTTTGAGTGGAAAAAATGCACAAATAAATCAATGTGCAAAAAAATGTTCAATTGGGGCACTAAAGGCCCAAAAGGATCAAAATAATGTGTATTGGCAAAATGATTCAAATCACAGAACTAAATCACATGCTGAGATCAGCTTTGTGTGTGTGTTTGTGTGGTATTTCATGTGAGAAATAGTTTTCAGTCCGTTCCGATGTTTGGCCACTAGATGGAGCCCAAGTACTACCATACTGATATCTCATTAATCTCAGTAATGCAATATGACATTTTGGTGAATTAAAAGGTTCATTTCTGGTCAGGCAGTGCACATTTTGTTATAAGATGCAATTGCAATGTTATAGAACTTATTGATCTGGATCATACAAGACCAATTACTTGTCTGTATTCTGCATAACAAGATTGCAGCATGAGTTTTTATGTTTTCTTAGGTTTTTGGGTACTGTAGCGCCCCCGACAGGCCAATTTGAACCAAACTTGGCATACCTCACAAGGACTTCAGGATATAAAAGCCTTTCAAATTGGGAATTGATTGCATACATGGTTTATGAGTTATAGCAATATAGGTCATATATGGCATGGCCACAATGATATAATGGGAAAATGGACCAATCAGAAAAATAAAAATCCAACATTTTTTTAATCACGTTTTACCTACAGAGTCTACTGATTATGCTCATAGCAATTTTTCCATAATTGGATCAAATTCCTATGACTAGTTTGTAAATAGCTATTTTCAAACAATAGATGAATGTGACAAAAGTATGCATTTTTTAATAGGACTTGTAATTGCAAAGTTGTCAGGTCTACTGCAAGGAATAAAATGAAACAAGTTGCATGTTCCTAAGTGAAAATTTGGAGGAGTTATGCATGATTTTCACAAATAGCGCCACCTAGTGGCCATATGTTTTAAAACTGCACAGCATGACACATAGTCCTGAGATATGCACAGTGGTGAGGTTTCATGTTGTTTGGCCAATGGTAAGTCTGTCAAATGGCCAATTATTTCAAATAAAAATTAATTGGCTCATGGCGGCCATGTTTTTTGAGTGATGATGTCATCATTGTGTGTCTTGATATCACTTGGGCCCCTGATGATGCCTGTAAAGTTTTGGCTTGATGTGACTAATGGTTTCTGAGATACAGTTTTTCCCATGTTATAGCGCCCCCTATTGGACAATCGTGGCCAGCTTTGACCTATGACCTCAGAGTCATGTGCCCTAACAACTGTTAAAATTTTATGAAGATCGGTCAAAACGTTGCTGAGATATGGCTGTTTAAGTAAATTTGGCCACGCCTTGGAGCTATTGATTGACATGTGACAACCAGACTGTATGCAAATCTCAAAATGTTTTTAAGCAACTTTGATAATGAGATTCTCCTGAATATTTTGACACCAAGGTTGTGGTGATCGGATGAAAATCCAGGGACTAGTATAAAAAAGTAGGTTTTGCATATTATGCAAATTAGCAAAAAATCTAAGTAGGCGGAGCTTAATGGTTCTTGAGGCTTTTTTGTTTGGCTTGAGCCAAGGAATCCCTCAGAAGTGGAATTTTGTTTCTAGGACCTACGGTTTGGGAGATATGGACCAAAACGCAAAATGGTGCGCTATAGCGCCACCATCAGGCCAATGTGGGTCTCTGTGCTTTAGCACGGTCTCGCAAAGAGACTACACCATTCTGCCAAGTTTGGTGTCTCTGGGCCTTACGGTCTAGGCTGCAGTATGCGTTTTATGCGGAGAAAAATAATAATAAATATAGCCGCAAGCGGCAATTGGCGGGTTCACACACGAATAGGCTTCTTGGCCTCAATAGGCAGAGGCCCAAAAGGTCCTTTAGACCCCAAAATGTGAAACGAAGCTGTTTGAGTGGAAAAAATGCACAAATAAATCAATGTGCAAAAAAAGGTTCAATTGGGGCACTAAAGGCCCAAAAGGATCAAAATAATATGTATTGGCAAAATTATTCAGATCACAGAACTAAATCACATGCTGAGATCAGCTTTGTGTGTGTTTGTGTGGTGTTTCATGTGAGAAATAGTTTTTAGTCAGTTCCGGTGTTTGGCCACTAGATGGAGCCCAAGTACTATCATACTGATATCTCATTAATCTCAGTAATGCTATGACATTTTGGTGAATTAAAAGGTTCATTTCTGGTCAGGCAGTGCACTTTTTGTTATGAGATGTAATTGCAATGTTATAGACCTCATTGATCTGAATCATACAAGCCCCATTACTTGTCTGTATTCTGCATAACAAGATTGCTGCGTGAGTTTTTATGATTTCTCAGGTTTTTGGGTACTGTAGCGCCTCCGACAGGCCAATTTGAACCAAACTTGGCATACCTCACAGGGACCTCAGTGTATAAAAGCCTTTCAAATTGGGAGTTGATCACTTACATGGTTTATGAGTTATAGCAATAAAGGTCATTTATGGCATGGCCAGAAGGATATAATGGAAAAATTGACCAATCAGACAAATAAAAATGCAACATTTTTTCCATATGTAGTTAACTACAGTGTCTACAGATTATGCCTATGCCATTTTTGCCATCATTGGATCAAATTCCTAGGACTAGTTCTTAAAGAGCTATTTTCAAACAATTGATAAATGTGACAAAAGTATGCATTTTTTAATAGGACTTGTAATTGCAAAGTTGTCAGGTCTACTGCAAGGAATAAAAAGAAACAAGTTGCATGTTCCTAAGTGAAAATTTGGAGGAGTTATGCATGATTTTCACAAATAGCGCCACCTAGTGGCCAAATGTTTTAAAACTGCACAGCATGACACATAGTCCTGAGATATGCACAGTGGTGAGGTTTCATGTTGATTGGCCAATGGTAAGTCTGTCAAATGGCCAATTAATTCAATTAAAAATTAATTGGCTCATGGCGGCCATGTTTTTTGAGTGATGATGTCATCATTGTGTGTCTTGATATCACTTGGGCCCCTGATGATGCCTGTAAAGTTTTGGCTTGATGTGACTAATGGTTTCTGAGAAACAGTTTTTCCCATGTTATAGCGCCCCCTATTGGACAATCGTGGCCAGCTTTGACCTATGACCTCGGAGTCATGTGCCCTAACAACTGTTAAAATTTTATGAAGATCCGTCAAAGCGTTGCTGAGATATAGCTGTTTAAGTAAATTTGGCCACGCCCCAGAGCTATTGATTGACATGTCACAACGACACTGTATGCAAATGTCACAATTTTTTCCAGGAATATTGATAATGAGATTCTTCTGAACATTTTGATACCAAACTTGTGGTGATCGGATGAAAAACCAGGGACTAGTATAAAAAAGTAGGTTTTGCATATTATGCAAATTAGCAAAACATCTAAGTAGGCGGAGCTTAATGGTTCTTGAGGCTTTTTTGTTTGGCTTGAACCAAGGAATCCATCAGAAGTGGAATTTTGTTTCTAGGCCCTACGGTTTGGGAGATATGGACCAAAACGCAAAATGGTGCGCTATAGCGCCACCATCAGGCCAATGTGGGTCTCTGTACTTTAGCACGGTCTCGCAAAGAGACTACACCATTCTGCCAAGTTTGGTGTCTCTGGGCCTTACGGTCTAGGCTGCAGTATGCGTTTTATGCGGAGAAAAATAATAATAATAATAAGAAGAAAAAAGAAAAATTCGAGCAATTACAATAGGTTTCCCACACTACGTGTGTGAACCCTAATAAATATAGCCGCAAGCGGCAATTACGGGGTCCAAGCTGAGGTTTGGCAAGATTTTGCACCCACTGGTACATCATGTAAAGGTATATGAAATGTACATGAAAGTATATGAAGCACGTTCGTGAATGAAGTACCTGCTCAAAAAACAGAATCTAAATGGCAGCTTTTTAAACTTATGGTGGAATACTGCCCAACGTGGGATTCGAACCGCCGTTGTCCACGTGCATTGTGGCTGGGAGCACATTGCTCTACCCATTGAGCTAATGGGTCTGACTGGATTACAGGCTCAACTCTAACTCTTTTGAGGAAAAGAATGACCTTTGATCTGCATGCATGTTCAGCATAGAAAATGAAAATATTCACAGTACAACCATTTGTGGATGGATTTGGCACAAACTTGGCAGATATCACCTCAGTGGTCTTCTGAATGTGTCTGTCCATTTTCATAACAATCAGACATTATATAGGGGAGTTTTTGAAATATGCAGTTCATATGTCATGACGGTACCATTGTGATGCATATGAAAAATATTAAATTGCAAGAATCTTAGAATTTGTTCCACCAGTTTTGTATTTCACATGCTGCTGGATATTATAATATGTGATTTGAGGTGATGGAGTGAAAATCCTAGGACTAGTATGAAAAGTGTAAATTATATGTATTGGATTATACACAAAAATCTGTACTTTTTTGCAAAGCACTTGCAATTACAAAGTTGTTAGTGATTTTGCATAGAATCATATGAGATCATGATTGTCCTTCTACATGAAAGCATGTAGGAGTAATTCAGGAATTTCTAGTATAGCGCCACCTAGTGGTGCAATTCCCGTCATACTTTGATATGTATTAGAGGGTGTGTAGATGAACATAATATGTGAGTTTCATGTTGATTGGCATATGATAAGCTTGTGAAAGGTGTACTGAAAGCTGATTGGTCGATAGCGGCGGCCATATTGGACATATGATGGTGCAGGTCAAGGACCTGTGTCATAGGTGCATATAGATGATGCGTACCAAGTTTGGAGTTATTTGGCCAATCGGTGTGGGCAGGAGAGTTTTTTGGCCGTTATAGCGCCACCTAGGTGTGCATGTCTGCCAAAATGTATGTGCCGGTCTAGACACCCAATAGGTACATGTGTGTGAAATTTGGAGTGAATACATGAAAGTATGCCTGAGATACAGCAGAATATGTGCATTTTTGGCGAAGGAATTTTCGACGCTTGACTTCTGATGCATGTGGCCACGCCCATGTGCAGAAATGTGCACTTTGGCTCCATAACAATTAAAGTTCAGACTCTTGTGAGCGCCTGGATACCACATATGTGCATGTATGTGAAAAATCCAGGGACTAGTACGCGCTCAAAAATGTGTGGGTATTTGCATATTATGCAAATTAGCTCGACATGTAAGGGGCGGAGCATATAGCTTCAATGGAACTTTTTTTAGATGAGCTCATGCCTGATCAGATGCAGTTTGAATTTTATCTCTAGGACATACGGTGTAGGAGAAACACCTGTGTAAACTTTTTCATGCGATTTTGTGCGCTATAGCGCCACCTATGGTCGGATCGGGCTGGCGTGTTGCGCCTGAGTAGCGGAGAGGAGTACTACAAGTTGGCCAAAGGAGAAGTCTGTAGGACTTACGGTTTAGGCTGCACGACGCGTTTTAGCGGAGAAAAAGAATAATAATAATAATAATAATAATAATCAGAACAATTACAATAGGGTTCCAGCACCGCTGGTGCTTGGACCCCTAAATATAGCCGCAAGCGGCAATTACGGGGTCCAAGCACAGGGTATGGGCAGCATCTGGCACGCCTGAGATGCGTAAGCATGTGTGTGTAATCACTGGGTAGGTATGGGTGAAGCAATGTGTATATGAAACCTATAGGTAGGCCATTGCATGTGTGTGCATGTGTAAGAAAGATGTAGGAGTAATTCAGGAAATTCTAGTATAGCGCCACCTAGTGGTGCAATTCCCGTCATACTTGAGCATGTCTTAGAGAGTGTGTAGATGAACATAATATGTGAGTTTCATGTTGATTGGCATATGATAAGCTTGTGAAATGTGAACTGAAAGCTGATTGGTCGATAGCGGCGGCCATATTGGACATATGATGGTGCAGGTCAAGGACCTGTGTCATAGGTGCATATAGATGATGCGTACCAAGTTTGGAGTTATTTGGCCAATCGGTGTGGGCAGGAGAGTTTTTTGGCCGTTATAGCGCCACCTAGGTGTGCATGTCTGCCAAAATGTATGTACCGGTCTAGACACCTAATAGGTACATGTGTGTGAAATTTGGAGTGAATACATGAAAGTATGCCTGAGATACAGCAGAATATGTGGATTTTTGGCGAAGGAATTTTCTACGCTTGACTTGTGATGCATGTGGCCACGCCCATGTGCAGAAATGTGCACTTTGGCTCCATAACAATTAAAGTTCAGACTCTTGTGAGCGCCTGGATACCACATATGTGCATGTATGTGAAAAATCCAGGGACTAGTACGCGCTCAAATATGTGTGCAAATTTGCATATTATGCAAATTAGCTCGACATGTAAGGGGCGGAGCATATGGCTTCAATGGAACTTTTTTTAGATGAGCACATGCCTGATCAGGTGAAGTTTACATTTTGTCTCTAGGACATACGGTTTAGGAGAAACACCAGTTTAAACTTTTTCATGCGTTTTTGTGCGCTATAGCGCCACCTATGGTCGGATCGGGCTGGCGTGTTGCGCCTGAGTAGCGGAGAGGAGTACTACAAGTTGGCCAAAGGAGAAGTCTGTAGGTCTTACGGTTTAGGCTGCACAACGAGTTTTAAGGCAGAAAAAAAATTGGCATATGAAAAGCTTGTGAAAGGTGTACTGAAAGCTTATTGGTCGATAGCGGCGGCCATATTGGACATATGATGGTGCAGGTCAAGGACCTGTGTCATAGGTGCATATAGATGATGCGTACCAAGTTTGGAGTTATTTGGCCAATCGGTGTGGGCAGGAGAGTTTTTTGGCCGTTATAGCGCCACCTAGATGTGTATGTCTGCCAAAATGCATGTGCAGGTCTAGACACCCAGTAGGTACATGTGTGTGAAATTTGGTATGAATACGTGAAAGAATGCCTGAGATATAGCAGAATATGTGGATTTTTGGCGAAGGAATTTTCTACGCTTGACTTGTGATGCATGTGGCCACGCCCATGTGCAGAAATGTGCACTTTGGCTCCATAACAATTAAAGTTCAGACTCTTCTGAGCGCCTGGATATCACATATGTGCATGTATGTGAAAAATCCAGAGACTAGTACGCGCTCAAAAATGTGTGCAAATTTGCATATTATGCAAATTAGCTCGACATGTAAGGGGCGGAGCATATGGCTTCAATGGAACTTTTTTTAGATGAGCACATGCCTGATCAGATGAAGTTTAAATTTTGTCTCTAGGACATACGGTTTAGGAGAAACACCAGTTTAAACTTTTTCATGCGTTTTTGTGCGCTATAGCGCCACCTAGGGTCGTATCGGGCTGGCGTGTTGCGCCTGAGTAGCGGAGAGGAGTACTACAAGTTGGCCAAAGGAGAAGTCTGTAGGTCTTACGGTTTAGGCTGCACGATGCGTTTTAAGGCAGAAAAAAAAAAAAAAAAATAATAATAATAATAAATATAGCCGCAAGCGGCAATTACGGGGTCCAAGCACAGGGTATGGGCACCATCTGGCACGCCTGAGATGCGTAAGCATGTGTGTGTAATCACTGGGTAGGTATGGGTGAAGCAATGTTTATATGAAACCTATAGGTAGGCCATTGCATGTATGTGCATGTGTAAGAAAGATGTAGGGGTAATTCAGGAAATTCTAGTATAGCGCCACCTAGTGGTGCAATTCCTGTCATACTTGAGTATGTCTTAGAGGGTGTGTAGATGAACATAATATGTGAGTTTCATGTTGATTGGCATATGATAAGCTTGTGAAAGGTGTACTGAAAGCTGATTGGTCGATAGCGGCGGCCATATTGGACATATGATGGTGCAGGTCAAGGACCTGTGTCATAGGTGCATATAGATGATGCGTACCAAGTTTGGAGTTATTTGGCCAATCGGTGTGGGCAGGAGAGTTTTTTGGCCGTTATAGCGCCACCTAGGTGTGCATGTCTGCCAAAATGTATGTACCGGTCTAGACACCCAATAGGTACATGTGTGTGAAATTTGGAGTGAATACATGAAAGTATGCCTGAGATACAGCAGAATATGTGGATTTTTGGCGAAGGAATTTTCTATGCTTGACTTCTGATGCATGTGGCCACGCCCATGTGCAGAAATGTGCACTTTGGCTCCATAACAATTAAAGTTCAGACTCTTCTGAACGCATGGATACCACATATGTGCATGTATGTGAAAAATCCAGGGACTAGTACGCGCTCAAAAATGTGTGCGTATTTGCATATTATGCAAATTAGCTCGACATGTAAGGGGCGGAGCATATAGCTTCAATGGAACTTTTTTTAGATGAGCTCATGCCTGATCAGATGCAGTTTGAATTTTATCTCTAGGACATACGGTGTAGGAGAAACACCTGTGTAAACTTTTTCATGCGATTTTGTGCGCTATAGCGCCACCTATGGTCGGATCGGGCTGGCGTGTTGCGCCTGAGTAGCGGAGAGGAGTACTACAAGTTGGCCAAAGGAGAAGTCTGTAGGACTTACGGTTTAGGCTGCACGACGCGTTTTAAGGCAGAAAAAGAAGAATAATAATAATAATAATAATCGGAACAAAACCAATAGGGTTCCAGCACCGCTGGTGCTTGGACCCCTAAATATAGCCGCAAGCGGCAATTACGGGGTCCAAGCACAGGGTATGGGCACCATCTGGCATGCCTGAGATGCGTAAGCATGTGTGTGTAATCACTGGGTAGGTATGGGTGAAGCAATGTTTATATGAAACCTATAGGTAGGCCATTGCATGTGTGTGCATGTGTAAGAAATATGTAGGGGTAATTCAGGAAATTCTAGTATAGCGCCACCTAGTGGTGCAATTCCCGTCATACTTGAGTATGTCTTAGAGGGTGTGTAGATGAACATAATATGTGAGTTTCATGTTGATTGGCATATGATAAGCTTGTGAAATGTGAACTGAAAGCTGATTGGTCGATAGCGGCGGCCATATTGGACATATGATGGTGCAGGTCAAGGACCTGTGTCATAGGTGCATATAGATGATGCGTACCAAGTTTGGAGTTATTTGGCCAATCGGTGTGGGCAGGAGAGTTTTTTGGCCGTTATAGCGCCACCTAGGTGTGCATGTCTGCCAAAATGTATGTACCGGTCTAGACACCCAATAGGTACATGTGTGTGAAATTTGGAGTGAATACATGAAAGTATGCCTGAGATACAGCAGAATATGTGGATTTTTGGCGAAGGAATTTTCTACGCTTGACTTGTGATGCATGTGGCCACGCCCATGTGCAGAAATGTGCACTTTGGCTCCATAACTATTAAAGTTCAGACTCTTCTGAACGCATGGATACCACATATGTGCATGTATGTGAAAAATCCAGGGACTAGTACGCGCTCAAAAATGTGTGCGTATTTGCATATTATGCAAATTAGCTCGACATGTAAGGGGCGGAGCATATAGCTTCAATGGAACTTTTTTTAGATGAGCTCATGCCTGATCAGATGCAGTTTGAATTTTATCTCTAGGACATACGGTGTAGGAGAAACACCTGTGTAAACTTTTTCATGCGATTTTGTGCGCTATAGCGCCACCTATGGTCGGATCGGGCTGGCGTGTTGCGCCTGAGTAGCGGAGAGGAGTACTACAAGTTGGCCAAAGGAGAAGTCTGTAGGACTTACGGTTTAGGCTGCACGACGCGTTTTAGCGGAGAAAAAGAATAATAATAATAATAAATATAGCCGCAAGCGGCGATTGGCGGGTTCACACAAAAAAAGGCAAAAAAGCCCAAAGGGTCTTTTAGACAAACAAATTGGCCTCTTGGCCTCAATAGGCAAAAAGAAGCCCAATATGTCCTTTACACCCAAAAGTGAATAGAAGCTGTTTGAGTGGAAAAAATGCATAAGTAAATCAATGTGACAAAACATTCAATTCAACTGAGGCACTAAAGGCCCAAAAGGATCAAAATAATGTGTATTGGCAAAATGATTCAGATCACAGAACTAAATCACATGCTGAGGTCAGCTTTGTGTGCGTTTGTGTGGTGTTTCATGTGAGCAATTGTTTTCAGTCAGTTTCGGTGTTTGGCCACTAGATGGAGCCCAAGTACTATCATACTGATATCTCATTATTCTCAGTAATGCAATGACATTTTGGTGAATTAAAAGGTTCATTTCTGGTCAGGCAGTGCACTTTTTGTTATGAGATGTAATTGCAATGTTATAGACCTCATTGATCTGAATCATACAAGCCCCATTACTTGTCTGTATTCTGCATAACAAGATTGCTGCGTGAGTTTTTATGATTTCTCAGGTTTTTGGGTACTGTAGCGCCTCCGACAGGCCAATTTGAACCAAACTTGGCCTACCTCACAAGGACCTCAGTCTATAAAAGCCTTTCAAATTGGGAGTTGATCACTTACATGGTTTATGAGTTATAGCAATAAAGGTCATTTATGGCATGGCCAGAAGGATATAATGGAAAAATTGACCAATCAGACAAATAAAAATGCAACATTTTTTCCTTATTTAGTTAACTACAGTGTCTACAGATTATGCCTATGCCATTTTTGCCATCATTGGATCAAATTCCTAGGACTAGTTCTTAAAGAGCTATTTTCAAACAATTGATGAATGTGACAAAAGTATGCATTTTTTAATAGGACTTGTAATTGCAAAGTTGTCAGGTCTACTGAAAGGTATAAAATGAAACAAGTTGCATGTTCCTAAGTGATAATTTGGAGGAGTTATGTATGATTTTCACAAATAGCGCCACCTAGTGGCCAGATGTTTCAACACTGCACAGTATGACACATAGTCCTGGGATATGTACAGTGATGAGGTTTCATGTTGATTGGCCAATGGTAAGTCTGTCAAATGGCCAATTAATTCAAATAAAAATTAATTGGCTCATGGCGGCCATGTTTTTTGAGTGATGAGGTCATCATTGTGTGCCTTGATACCACTTGGGCCCCTGATGATGCCTGTAATGTTTGGGCTTGATGTGACTAATGGTTTCTGAGAAACAAATTTCCCCATGTTATAGCGCCCCCTATTGGACAATCGTGGCCAGCTTTGACGTGTGACCTCTGAGTCATGTGCCCTAACAACTGATAAATTTTCATAAAGATAGGTCAAAGCATTGCTGAGATATAGCTGCTGAAGTCAATTTGGCCACGCCTCAGAGCTATTGATTGACATGTCACAACGACACTGTATGCAAATGTAACAATTTTGTTCAAATTTATTGATAATGAGATTCTTCTGAATATTTTGACACCAAGATTGAACAAATCCGATGAAAAACCAGGGACTAGTATAAAAAAGTAGGTTTTGCATATTATGCAAATTAGCAAAAAATCTAAGTAGGCGGAGCTTAATGGTTCTTGAGGCTTTTTTGTTTGTCTGGAGCCAAGGAATGCACCTGAAGTGGAATTTTGTTTCTAGGACCTACGGGGTGGGAGATATGGACCAAAACGCAAAATGCTGCGCTATAGCGCCACCATCAGGCCAATGTGGGTCTCTGTACTTTAGCACGGTCCCGCAAACAGACTACACCAGTCTGCCAAGTTTGGTCTCCCTGGGCCTTACGGTCTAGGCTGCAGTATGCGTTTTATGCGGAGAAAAATAATAATAATAATAAGAAAGAAAAATCCGAGCAATAACAATAGGTTTCCCACACTATGTGTGTGAACCCTAATAATAATAATAATCAGAACAATTACAATAGGGTTCCAGCACCGCTGGTGCTTGGACCCCTAATAATAATAATAATAATAATAAAAATCGGAACAATTACAATAGGGTTCCAGCACCGGTGGTGCTTGGACCCCTAATAATAAGAAGAAAAAACCCGACAATTACAATAGGTTTCCCACACTACGTGTGTGAACCCTAAATATAGCCGCAAGCGGCGATTGGCGGGTTCACACAAAAAAAGGCAAAAAAGCCCAAAGGGTCTTTTAGACAAACAAATTGGCCTCTTGGCCTCAATAGGCAAAAAGAAGCCCAATAGGTCCTTTAGACCCAAAAGTGAATAGAAGCTGTTTGAGTGGAAAAAATGCATAAGTAAATCAATGTGACAAAACATTCAATTCAACTGAGGCACTAAAGGCCCAAAAGGATCAAAATAATGTGTATTGGCAAAATGATTCAGATCACAGAACTAAATCACATGCTGAGGTCAGCTTTGTGTGCGTTTGTGTGGTGTTTCATGTGAGCAATTGTTTTCAGTCAGTTTCGGTGTTTGGCCACTAGATGGAGCCCAAGTACTATCATACTGATATCTCATTAATCTCAGTAATGCAATGACATTTTGGTGAATTAAAAGGTTCATTTCTGGTCAGGCAGTGCACTTTTTGTTATGAGATGTAATTGCAATGTTATAGACCTCATTGATCTGAATCATACAAGCCCCATTACTTGTCTGTATTCTGCATAACAAGATTGCTGCGTGAGTTTTTATGATTTCTCAGGTTTTTGGGTACCGTAGCGCCTCCGACAGGCCAATTTGAACCAAACTTGGCCTACCTCACAAGGACCTCAGTCTATAAAAGCCTTTCAAATTGGGAGTTGATTACTTACATGGTTTATGAGTTATAGCAATAAAGGTCATTTATGGCATGGCCAGAAGGATATAATGGAAAAATTGACCAATCAGACAAATAAAAATGCAACATTTTTTCCTTATTTAGTTAACTACAGTGTCTACAGATTATGCCTATGCCATTTTTGCCATCATTGGATCAAATTCCTAGGACTAGTTCTTAAAGAGCTATTTTCAAACAATTGATGAATGTGACAAAAGTATGCATTTTTTAATAGGACTTGTAATTGCAAAGTTGTCAGGTCTACTGCAAGGTATAAAATGAAACAAGTTGCATGTTCCTAAGTGAAAATTTGGAGGAGTTATGTATGATTTTCACAAATAGCGCCACCTAGTGGCCAAATGTTTCAACACTGCACAGTATGACACATAGTCCTGGGATATGTACAGTGATGAGGTTTCATGTTGATTGGCCAATGGTAAGTCTGTCAAATGGCCAATTAATTCAAATAAAAATTAATTGGCTCATGGCGGCCATGTTTTTTGAGTGATGAGGTCATCATTGTGTGCCTTGATACCACTGGGGCCCCTGATGATGCCTGTAAAGTTTGGGCTTGATGTGACTAATGGTTTCTGAGAAACAAATTTCCCCATGTTATAGCGCCCCCTATTGGACAATCGTGGCCAGCTTTGACCTGTGACCTCTGAGTCATGTGCCCTAACAACTGATAAATTTTCATAAAGATAGGTCAAAGCATTGCTGAGATATAGCTGCTGAAGTAAATTTGGCCACGCCTCAGAGCTATTGATTGACATGTGACAACCAGACTGTATACCAATGTCACAGTTTTGTTAATGTTCCTTGATAATGAGATTCTTGTGAATATTTTGACACCAAGATTGTGGTGATCAGATGAAAAACCAGGGACTAGTATGAAAAAGTAGGTTTTGCATATTATGCAAATTAGCAAAAAATCTAAGTAGGCGGAGCTTAATGGTTCTTGAGGCTTTTTTGTTTGTCTGGAGCCAAGGAATGCACCTGAAGTGGAATTTTGTTTCTACGACCTACGGGGTGGGAGATATGGACCAAAACGCAAAATGCTGCGCTATAGCGCCACCATCAGGCCAATGTGGGTCTCTGTACTTTAGCACGGTCCCGCAAACAGACTACACCAGTCTGCCAAGTTTGGTCTTCCTGGGCCTTACGGTTTAGGCTGCAGTATGCGTTTTATCCGGAGAAAAATAATAATAAATATAGCCGCAAGCGGCGATTGGCGGGTTCACACAAAAAAAGGCACAAAAGCCCAAAGGGTCTTTTAGACTAACAAATTGGCCTCTTGGCCTCAATAGGCAAAAAGAAGCCCTATAGGTCCTTTAGACCCAAAAGTGAATAGAAGCTGTTTGAGTGGAAAAAATGCACAAATAAATCAATGTGACAAAACCTTCAAATCAACTGAGGCACTAAAGGCCCAAAAGGATCAAAATAATGTGTACTGGGAAATTGAGTCAGATCAAAAAGCTAAACCACATGTTGAGATCAGCTTTGTGTGTGTTTGTGTGGTATTTCATGTGAGCAAGTTTTCAGTCAGTTCTGGAATATGGCCACTAGATGGAGGCCAAGTACTACCATACTGATATCTCATTAATCTCAGTAATGAAATAGGACATTTTGGTGAAATAAAAGGTTCATTTCTGGTCAGGCAGTGCACTTTTTGTTATGAGATGTAATTGCAAAGTTATAGACCTCATTAAATCTGAATCATACAAGCCCCATTACTTGTCTGTATTCTGCATAACAGCATTGCTGCATGAGTTTTTATGATTTCTTAGGTTTTTGGGTACTGTAGCGCCCCCGACAGGCCAATTTGAAGCAAACTTGGCCTACCTCACAGGGACCTCAGTGTATAAAAGCCTAAAAAATTGGGAGTTGAGCACTTGCATGGTTTATGAGTTAAAGCAATAAAGGTCATTTATGGCATGGCCAGAAGGATATAATGGAAAGATTGACCAATCAGAAAAACAAAAATGCAACATTTTTTCCATATTTATTTAACTACAGTGTCTACAGATTATGCCTATGCCACTTTTGCCATCATCGGATCAAATTCCTAGGACTAGTTCTTAAAGAGCTATTTTCAAAGAATTGATGAATGTGACAAAAGTATGCATTTTTTAATAAGACTTGTAATTGGAAAGTTGTCAGGTCTACTGCAAGGAATAAAAAGAATCAAGTTGCGTGTTCCTAAGTGAAAATTTGGAGGAGTTATGCATGATTTTCAAAAACAGCGCCACCTAGTGGCCAAATGTTTCAACACTGCACAGTATGACACATAGTCCTGGGATATGCACAGTGGTGAGGTTTCATGTTGATTGGCCAATGGTAAGTCTGTCAAATGGCCAATTAATTCAAATAAAAATTAATTGGCTCATGGCGGCCATGTTTTTTGAGTGATGAGGTCATCATTGTGTGCCTTGATACCACTTGGGCCCCTGATGACGCCTGTAAAGTTTGGGCTTGATGTGACTAATGGTTTCTGAGAAACAAATTTCCCCATGTTATAGCGCCCCCTATTGGACAATCGTGGCCAGCTTTGACCTGTGACCTCTGAGTCATGTGCCCTAACAACTGATAAATTTTCATAAAGATAGGTCAAAGCATTGCTGAGATATAGCTGCTGAAGTAAATTTGGCCACGCCTCAGAGCTATTGATTGACATGTGACAACCAGACTGTATACCAATGTCACAGTTTTGTTGATGTTCCTTGATAATGAGATTCTTGTGAATATTTTGACACCAAGATTGTGGTGATCAGATGAAAAACCAGGGACTAGTATAAAAAAATAGGTTTTGCATATTATGCAAATTAGCAAAAAATCTAAGTAGGCGGAGCTTAATGGTTCTTGAGGCTTTTTTGTTTGTCTGGAGCCAAGGAATGCACCTGAAGTGGAATTTTGTTTCCACGACCTACGGGGTGGGAGATATGAACCCAAACGCAAAATGCTGCGCTATAGTGCCACCATCAGGCCAATTTGGGTGTCTGTACTTAAGCACGGTCCCGCAAACAGACTACACCAGTCTGCCAAGTTTGGTCTCCCTGGGCCTTACGGTTTAGGCTGCAGTATGCGTTTTATCCGGAGAAAAATAATAATAATAAATATAGCCGCAAGCGGCGATTGGCGGGTTCACACAAAAAAAGGCAAAAAAGCCCAAAGGGTCTTTTAGACCAACAAATTGGCCTCTTGGCCTCAATAGGCAAAAAGAAGCCCAATAGGTCCTTTAGATCCAAAAGTGAATAGAAGCTGTTTGAGTGGAAAAAATGCATAAGTAAATCAATGTGACAAAACATTCAATTCAACTGAGGCACTAAAGGCCCAAAAGGATCAAAATAATGTGTATTGGCAAAATGATTCAGATCACAGAACTAAATCACATGCTGAGATCAGCTTTGTGTGCGTTTGTGTGGTGTTTCATGTGAGCAATTGTTTTCAGTCAGTTTCGGTGTTTGGCCACTAGATGGAGCCCAAGTACTATCATACTGATATCTCATTAATCTCAGTAATGCAATGACATTTTGGTGAATTAAAAGGTTCATTTCTGGTCAGGCAGTGCACTTTTTGTTATGAGATGTAATTGCAATGTTATAGACCTCATTGATCTGAATCATACAAGCCCCATTACTTGTCTGCATTCTGCATAACAAGATTGCTGCGTGAGTTTTTATGATTTCTCAGGTTTTTGGGTACTGTAGCGCCTCCGACAGGCCAATTTGAACCAAACTTGGCCTACCTCACATGGACCTCAGTGTATAAAAGCCTTTCAAATTGGGAGTTGATCACTTACATGGTTTATGAGTTATAGCAATAAAGGTCATTTATGGCATGGCCAGAAGGATATAATGGAAAAATTGACCAATCACACAAATAAAAATGCAACATTTTTTCCATATTTAGTTAACTACAGTGTCTACAGATTATGCCTATGCCATTTTTGCCATCATTGGATCAAATTCCTAGGACTAGTTCTTAAAGAGCTATTTTCAAACAATTGATGAATGTGACAAAAGTATGCATTTTTTAATAGGACTTGTAATTGCAAAGTTGTCAGGTCTACTGCAAGGTATAAAAAGAAACAAGTTGCATGTTCCTAAGTGAAAATTTGGAGGAGTTATGCATGATTTTCACAAATAGCGCCACCTAGTGGCCAAATGTTTCAACACTGCACAGTATGACACATAGTCCTGATATATGCACAGTGATGAGGTTTCATGTTGATTGGCCAATGGTAAGTCTGTCAAATGGCCAATTAATTCAAATAAAAATTAATTGGCTCATGGCGGCCATGTTTTTTGAGTGATGAGGTCATCATTGTGTGCCTTGATACCACTTGTGCCCCTGATGATGCCTGTAAAGTTTGGGCTTGATGTGACTAATGGTTTCTGAGAAACAAATTTCCCCATGTTATAGCGCCCCCTATTGGACAATCGTGGCCAGCTTTGACCTGTGACCTCTGAGTCATGTGCCCTAACAACTGATAAATTTTCATAAAGATAGGTCAAAGCATTGCTGAGATATAGCTGCTGAAGTCAATTTGGCCACGCCTCAGAGCTATTGATTGACATGTGACAACCAGACTGTATACCAATGTCACAGTTTTGTTGATGTTCCTTGATAATGAGATTCTTGTGAATATTTTGACACCAAGATTGTGGTGATCAGATGAAAAACCAGGGACTAGTATAAAAAAGTAGGTTTTGCATATTATGCAAATTAGCAAAAAATCTAAGTAGGCGGAGCTTAATGGTTCTTGAGGCTTTTTTGTTTGGCTTGAGCCAAGGAATCCATCAGAAGTGGAATTTTGTTTCTAGGCCCTACGGTTTGGGAGATATGGACCAAAACGCAAAATGGTGCGCTATAGCGCCACCATCAGGCCAATGTGGGTCTCTGTGCTTAAGCACGGTCCCGCAAACAGACTACACCAGTCTGCCAAGTTTGGTCTCCCTGGGCCTTACGGTTTAGGCTGCAGTATGCGTTTTATGCGGAGAAAAATAATAATAAATATAGCCGCAAGCGGCGATTGGCGGGTTCACACAAAAAAAGGCAAAAAAGCCCAAAGGGTCTTTTAGACCAACAAATTGGCCTCTTGGCCTCAATAGGCAAAAAGAAGCCCAATAGGTCCTTTAGACCCAAAAGTGAATAGAAGCTGTTTGAGTGGAAAAAATGCATAAGTAAATCAATGTGACAAAACATTCAATTCAACTGAGGCACTAAAGGCCCAAAAGGATCAAAATAATGTGTATTGGCAAAATGATTCAGATCACAGAACTAAATCACATGCTGAGATCAGCTTTGTGTGCGTTTGTGTGGTGTTTCATGTGAGCAATTGTTTTCAGTCAATTTCGGTGTTTGGCCACTAGATGGAGCCCAAGTACTATCATACTGATATCTCATTAATCTCAGTAATGCAATGACATTTTGGTGAATTAAAAGGTTCATTTCTGGTCAGGCAGTGCACTTTTTGTTATGAGATGTAATTGCAATGTTATAGACCTCATTGATCTGAATCATACAAGCCCCATTACTTGTCTGTATTCTGCATAACAAGATTGCTGCGTGAGTTTTTATGATTTCTCAGGTTTTTGGGTACTGTAGCGCCTCCGACAGGCCAATTTGAACCAAACTTGGCCTACCTCACAAGGACCTCAGTCTATAAAAGCCTTTCAAATTGGGAGTTGATCACTTACATGGTTTATGAGTTATAGCAATAAAGGTCATTTATGGCATGGCCAGAAGGATATAATGGAAAAATTGACCAATCAGACAAATAAAAATGCAACATTTTTTCCATATTTAGTTAACTACAGTGTCTACAGATTATGCCTATGCCATTTTTGCCATCATTGGATCAAATTCCTAGGACTAGTTCTTAAAGAGCTATTTTCAAACAATTGATGAATGTGACAAAAGTATGCGTTTTTTAATAGGACTTGTAATTGCAAAGTTGTCAGGTCTACTGCAAGGTATAAAAAGAAACAAGTTAAATGTTCCTAAGTGAAAATTTGGAGGAGTTATGCATGATTTTCACAAATAGCGCCACCTAGTGGCCAAATGTTTCAACACTGCACAGTATGACACATAGCCCTGGGATATGCACAGTGATGAGGTTTCATGTTGATTGGCCAATGGTAAGTCTGTCAAATGGCCAATTAATTCAAATAAAAATTAATTGGCTCATGGCGGCCATGTTTTTTGAGTGATGAGGTCATCATTGTGTGCCTTGATACCACTTGGGCCCCTGATGATGCCTGTAAAGTTTGGGCTTGGTGTGACTAATGGTTTCTGAGAAACAAATTTCCCCATGTTATAGCGCCCCCTATTGGACAATCGTGGCCAGCTTTGACCTGTGGCCTCTGAGTCATGTGCCCTAACAACTGATAAATTTTCATAAAGATAGGTCAAAGCATTGCTGAGATATAGCTGCTGAAGTCAATTTGGCCACGCCTCAGAGCTATTGATTGACATGTGACAACCAGACTATATACCAATGTCACAGTTTTGTTGATGTTCCTTGATAATGAGATTCTTGTGAATATTTTGACACCAAGATTGTGGTGATCAGATGAAAAACCAGGGACTAGTATAAAAAAGTAGGTTTTGCATATTATGCAAATTAGCAAAAAATCTAAGTAGGCGGAGCTTAATGGTTCTTGAGGCTTTTTTGTTTGTCTGGAGCCAAGGAATGCACCTGAAGTGGAATTTTGTGTCTAGGACCTACGGGGTGGGAGATATGAATCCAAACGCAAAATGCTGCGCTATAGCGCCACCATGAGGCCAATTTGGGTGTCTGTACTTAAGCACGGTCCCGCAAACAGACTACACCAGTCTGCCAAGTTTGGTCTCCCTGCGCCTTACGGTTTAGGCTGCAGTATGCGTTTTATGCGGAGAAAAATAATAATAATAATAAGAAAGAAAAATCCGAGCAATAACAATAGGTTTCCCACACTATGTGTGTGAACCCTAAAAACTTCAGCAATTACAATAGGTTTCCCACACTGTGTGTGTGAACCCTAATAACAAGCGGCAATTGGCGGGTTCACACACGAATAGGCCACTTGGCTTCAATAGGCAATAGACCCAATAGGTCCTTTAGACCCAAAAGAAGCTGTTTGAGTGGAAAAAATGCACAAATAAATCAATGTGCAAAAAAATTTTCAATTGGGGCACTAAAGGCCCAAAAGGATCAAAATAATGTGTATTGGCAAAATGATTCAAATCACAGAACTAAATCACATGCTGAGATCAGCTTTGTGTGTGTGTTTGTGTGGTGTTTCACGTGAGCAATAGTTTTCAGTCCGTTCTGATGTTTGGCCACTAGATGGAGCCCAAGTACCACCATACTGATATCTCATTAATCTCAGTAATGCAATAAGACATTTTGGTGAATTAAAAGGTTCATTTCTGGTCAGGCAGTGCACTTTTTGTTATAAGATGCAATTGCAATGTTATAGAACTTATTGATCTGGATCATACAAGACCAATTACTTGTCTGTATTCTGCATAACAAGATTGCAGCATGAGTTTTTATGTTTTCTTAGGTTTTTGGGTACTGTAGCGCCCCCGACAGGCCAATTTGAACCAAACTTGGCATACCTCACAAGGACTTCAGGATATAAAAGCCTTTCAAATTGGGAGTTGATTGCATACATGGTTTATGAGTTATAGCAATATAGGTCATATATGGCATGGCCACAATGATATAATGGGAAAATGGACCAATCAGATAAATAAAAATCCAACATTTTTTTAATCAGTTTTTACCTACAGAGTCTACTGATTATGCTCATAGCAATTTTTCCATAATTGGATCAAATTCCTATGACTAGTTTGTAAATAGCTATTTTCAAACAATAGATGAATGTGACAAAAGTATGCATTTTTTAATAGGACTTGTAATTGCAAAGTTGTCAGGTCTACTGCAAGGAATAAAAAGAAACAAGTTGCATGTTCCTAAGTGAAAATTTGGAGGAGTTATGCATGATTTTCACAAATAGCGCCACCTAGTGGCCAAATGTTTTAAAACTGCACAGCATGACACATAGTCCTGGGATATGCACAGTGGTGAGGTTTCATGTTGTTTGGCCAATGGTAAGTCTGTCAAATGGCCAATTAATTCAAATAAAAATTAATTGGCTCATGGCGGCCATGTTTTTTGAGTGATGATGTCATCATTGCGTGTCTTGATATCACTTGGGCCCCTGATGATGCCTGTAAAGTTTTGGCTTGATGTGACTAATGGTTTCTGAGATACAGTTTTTCCCATGTTATAGCGCCCCCTATTGGACAATCGTGGCCAGCTTTGACGTATGACCTCGTAGTCATGTGCCCTAACAACGGTTAAAATTTTATGAAGATCGGTCAAAGCGTTGCTGAGATATGGCTGTTTAAGTAAATTTGGCCACGCCTCGGAGCTATTGATTGACATGTGACAGCCAGACTATATGCAAATCTCAAAATGTTTTTAAGCAACTTTGATAATGAGATTCTCCTGAATATTTTGACACCAAGGTTGTGGTGATCCGATAAAAAACCAGGGACTAGTATAAAAAAGTAGGTTTTGCATATTATGCAAATTAGCAAAAAATCTAAGTAGGCGGAGCTTAATGGTTCTTGAGGCTTTTTTGTTTGGCTTGAGCCAAGGAATCCATCAGAAGTGGAATTTTGTTTCTAGGCCCTACGGTTTGGGAGATATGGACCAAAACGCAAAATGGTGCGCTATAGCGCCACCATCAGGCCAATGTGGGTCTCTGTGCTTTAGCACGGTCTCGCAAAGAGACTACACCATTCTGCCAAGTTTGGTGTCTCTGGGCCTTACGGTCTAGGCTGCAGTATGCGTTTTATGCGGAGAAAAATAATAATAATAATAATAATAAGAAAGAAAAAACCCGACAATTACAATAGGTTTCCCACACTACGTGTGTGAACCCTAAATATAGCCGCAAGCGGCGATTGGCGGGTTCACACAAAAAAAGGCAAAAAAGCCCAAAGGGTCTTTTAGACCAACAAATTGGCCTCTTGGCCTCAATAGGCAAAAAGAAGCCCAATAGGTCCTTTAGACCCAAAAGTGAATAGAAGCTGTTTGATTGGAAAAAATGCATAAGTAAATCAATGTGACAAAACATTCAATTCAACTGAGGCACTAAAGGCCCAAAAGGATCAAAATAATGTGTATTGGCAAAATGATTCAGATCACAGAACTAAATCACATGCTGAGATCAGCATTGTGTGCATTTGTGTGGTGTTTCATGTGAGCAATTGTTTTCAGTCAGTTTCGGTGTTTGGCCACTAGATGGAGCCCAAGTACTATCATACTGATATCTCATTAATCTCAGTAATGCAATGACATTTTGGTGAATTAAAAGGTTCATTTCTGGTCAGGCAGTGCACTTTTTGTTATGAGTTGTATTTGCAATGTTATAGACCTCATTGATCTGAATCATACAAGCCCCATTACTTGTCTGTATTCTGCATAACAAGATTGCTGCGTGAGTTTTTATGATTTCTCAGGTTTTTGGGTACTGTAGCGCCTCCAACAGGCCAATTTGAACCAAACTTGGCCTACCTCACAAGGACTTCAGTGTATAAAAGCCTTTCAAATTGGGAGTTGATCACTTACATGGTTTATGAGTTATAGCAATAAAGGTCATTTATGGCATGGCCAGAAGGATATAATGGAAAAATTGACCAATCAGAAAAATAAAAATGCAATATTTTTTCCATATTTAGTTAACTACAGTGTCTACTGATTATGCCTATGCCATTTTTGCCATCATTGGATCAAATTCCTAGGACTAGTTCTTAAAGAGCTATTTTCAAACAATTGATGAATGTGACAAAAGTATGCATTTTTTAATAGGACTTGTAATTGCAAAGTTGTCAGGTCTACTGCAAGGTATAAAAAGAAACAAGTTGCATGTTCCTAAGTGAAAATTTGGAGGAGTTATGCATGATTTTCACAAATAGCGCCACCTAGTGGCCAAATGTTTCAACACTGCACAGTATGACACATAGTCCTGGGATATGCACAGTGATGAGGTTTCATGTTGATTGGCCAATGGTAAGTCTGTCAAATGGCCAATTAATTCAAATAAAAATTAATTGGCTCATGGCGGCCATGTTTTTTGAGTGATGAGGTCATCATTGTGTGCCTTGATACCACTTGGGCCCCTGATGATGCCTGTAAAGTTTGGGCTTGATGTGACTAATGGTTTCTGAGAAACAAATTTCCCCATGTTATAGCGCCCCCTTTTGGACAATCGTGGCCAGCTTTGACCTGTGACCTCTGAGTCATGTGCCCTAACAACTGATAAATTTTCATAAAGATAGGTCAAAGCATTGCTGAGATATAGCTGCTGAAGTCAATTTGGCCACGCCTCAGAGCTATTGATTGACATGTGACAACCAGACTGTATACCAATGTCACAGTTTTGTTGATGTTCCTTGATAATGAGATTCTTGTGAATATTTTGACACCAAGATTGTGGTGATCAGATGAAAAACCAGGGACTAGTATGAAAAAGTAGGTTTTGCATATTATGCAAATTAGCAAAAATCTAAGTAGGCGGAGCTTAATGGTTCTTGAGGCTTTTTTGTTTGTCTGGAGCCAAGGAATGCACCTGAAGTGGAATTTTGTTTCTACGACCTACGGGGTGGGAGATATGAACCCAAACGCAAAATGCTGCGCTATAGCGCCACCATCAGGCCAATTTGGGTGTCTGTACTTAAGCACGGTCCCGCAAACAGACTACACCAGTCTGCCAAGTTTGGTCTCCCTGGGCCTTACGGTTTAGGCTGCAGTATGCGTTTTATGCGGAGAAAAATAATAATAATAATAAGAAAGAAGAAAAAACCTAACAATAACAATAGGTTTCCCACACTACGTGTGTGAACCCTAATAAGAAGAAAAAAAAAAAAAAGAAGAAAAATTCGAGCAATTACAATAGGTTTCCCACACTACGTGTGTGAACCCTAAAAAGGCAAAAAAGCCCAAAGGGTCTTTTAGACCAACAAATTGGCCTCTTGGCCTCAATAGGCAAAAAGAAGCCCAATAGGTCCTTTAGACCCAAAAGTGAATAGAAGCTGTTTGAGTGGAAAAAATGCATAAGTAAATCAATGTGACAAAACATTCAATTCAACTGAGGCACTAAAGGCCCAAAAGGATCAAAATAATGTGTATTGGCAAAATGATTCAGATCACAGAACTAAATCACATGCTGAGATCAGCTTTGTGTGCGTTTGTGTGGTGTTTCATGTGAGCAATTGTTTTCAGTCAGTTTCGGTGTTTGGCCACTAGATGGAGCCCAAGTACTATCATACTGATATCTCATTAATCTCAGTAATGCAATGACATTTTGGTGAATTAAAAGGTTCATTTCTGGTCAGGCAGTGCACTTTTTGTTATGAGATGTAATTGCAATGTTATAGACCTCATTGATCTGAATCATACAAGCCCCATTACTTGTCTGTATTCTGCATAACAAGATTGCTGCGTGAGTTTTTATGATTTCTCAGGTTTTTGGGTACTGTAGCGCCTCCGACAGGCCAATGTGAACCAAACGTGGCCTACCTCACAAGGACCTCAGTGTATAAAAGCCTTTCAAATTGGGAGTTGATCACTTACATGGTTTATGAGTTATAGCAATAAAGGTCATTTATGGCATGGCCAGAAGGATATAATGGAAAAATTGACCAATCAGACAAATAAAAATGCAACATTTTTTCCATATTTAGTTAACTACAGTGTCTACAGATTATGCCTATGCCATTTTTCCCATCATTGGATCAAATTCCTAGGACTAGTTCTTAAAGAGCTATTTTCAAACAATTGATGAATGTGACAAAAGTATGCATTTTTTAATAGGACTTGTAATTGCAAAGTTGTCAGGTCTACTGCAAGGTATAAAAAGAAACAAGTTGCATGTTCCTAAGTGAAAATTTGGAGGAGTTATGCATGATTTTCACAAATAGCGCCACCTAGTGGCCAAATGTTTCAACACTGCACAGTATGACACATAGTCCTGGGATATGCACAGTGATGAGGTTTCATGTTGATTGGCCAATGGTAAGTCTGTCAAATGGCCAATTAATTCAAATAAAAATTAATTGGCTCATGGCGGCCATGTTTTTTGAGTGATGAGGTCATCATTGTGTGCCTTGATACCACTTGGGCCCCTGATGATGCCTGTAAAGTTTGGGCTTGATGTGACTAATGGTTTCTGAGAAACAAATTTCCCCATGTTATAGCGCCCCCTATTGGACAATCGTGGCCAGCTTTGACCTGTGACCTCTGAGTCATGTGCCCTAACAACTGATAAATTTTCATAAAGATAGGTCAAAGCATTGCTGAGATATAGCTGCTGAAGTAAATTTGGCCACGCCTCAGAGCTATTGATTGACATGTGACAACCAGACTGTATACCAATGTCACAGTTTTGTTGATGTTCCTTGATAATGAGATTCTTGTGAATATTTTGACACCAAGATTGTGGTGATCAGATGAAAAACCAGGGACTAGTATAAAAAAGTAGGTTTTGCATATTATGCAAATTAGCAAAAAATCTAAGTAGGCGGAGCTTAATGGTTCTTGAGGCTTTTTTGTTTGTCTGGAGCCAAGGAATGCACCTGAAGTGGAATTTTGTTTCTACGACCTACGGGGTGGGAGATATGGACCAAAACGCAAAATGCTGCGCTATAGCGCCACCATCAGGCCAATGTGGGTCTCTGTACTTTAGCACGGTCCCGCAAACAGACTACACCAGTCTGCCAAGTTTGGTCTCCCTGGGCCTTACGGTTTAGGCTGCAGTATGCGTTTTATGCGGAGAAAAATAATAATAATAATAAGAAGAAAAAAAAAAAAGAAGAAAAATTCGAGCAATTACAATAGGTTTCCCACACTACGTGTGTGAACCCTAATAAATATAGCCGCAAGCGGCGATTGGCGGGTTCACACACCAATAGGCATTTTGGCCTCAATAGGCAAAAGGAAGCCCAAAAGGTCCTTTAGACCTAAAAGTGAAAAAAAAGCTGTTTGGGTTTGGCCAGTGTGTGCTCTACAGATGTAGAGTGTGATGACATCTGCGTGTGTCAGAAAGGGAGACACAAAAATAGCACATCTGGCTAGAGCTGCATCTATGTGAACAGTATAGGAAGGCCTGCACTTGTCTATACATGATTGGGCCTCTATATTACTGACAGAGAGAGATTGAGGGAGCCAGAGACTATGCTTTGTTATTTCACTCCTTGCACACGTAGCACGCCTAACATGACTGCCTGTGTATTCAAAGTATGAATGTAGTCTGCAAAGCCTGGCATGACTGACATGACTGGCATTACTGACATAACTGATATGACTGGCATGACTGGAATGACATCTCTGGCATGACGAACAAAATTAACATGACTGATATGACTGACATAACTGGCATGACTAATGATTTGAAGATTTGACTGACATGACTGATAGGACTGATATGACTGGACTGAAATGATTGGCATGACATGACTTACATGACTGGCAGAACATGACTGATATAACTGACATGACTGGACTGGCATGTCTGATATGACTGACATCACTGGTATGACTGACATATACTATACATATACTATAGATATGCATACAAACTATACATACATTTAGGTAGAAGTGTGTGTGTGTGTGTGTGTGTGTGTGTGTGGTAGTATATGTATTCAAACTATGACAACATATACTAATACATACATACATAAATATACATAGAAACTATACATACATATAGGTATAAAGGTGTGTGTGTCTGTGTGTTTGTGTGAGAGAGAGAGACAAAAAAGAAGCCAAATATCAGTTTGTATGAGCATGTGTTAGTCACTGAGATATGGGTGGGTATGGCTAGGGAAGTGTCATTGTGAATGCTATAGGAAGGCCTGCTTGCGCCTGTATGTGTGTGTGCCTGGTTCATAGACACAGAGAGATCTAGGTAGCCAGAGCAATGTTTACTTAGGGCACAGAGATGGGAGGGGGAATGTGGGTGAGAGTGTGAGAGAGACTGAGAGTGTGAGTTTCAGGCTGCGTGCGTGTGAGAAGGAGAAGGTGACAGAGGGACTTTACATGCATTCTTATGCATTGTATATAATACTGCACTGTAGAGCCATACGATAACCGATTTAGATTAAACTTGACAAATTTGTTCAGGATGGGATTCTGAATGGGCTTGTGCATTTTGGTCAGAATTGGGTAAAATATGAAAGAGCTTTAAGAATATGAATATTATATGTATCGATGCTGTCCATAAAAAAAATATTTAGCAGGTATAAGTGTCCTCAAATCCAAAATCTTTGGATTGTTTTTTGATTTCACACTCTGTAGAGTATTATAAGACTTTGCTTGACATGATAGTATGAAAATCCTAGGAGGAGTATGAAAAGTGATGATTTCAAACTATTATTAACTGTAAATAAACTGTGCATTTTTTAATAGGACATGTAATGGGAAAGTTGTTCGCACTACTGCAAGGAATCAAAAGAGTCCAATTGCATGTTCCCAAGTGGAATTATGTAGGGGATACACTTGCTTTTTTTGCAATAGCGCCCCCCAGTGGCCAATCGACACCCGGCTGGATTATGTCATAGGGGGCGTGCACTTGTCCACACCCAAGAGGTTTCGTGCAGATCGACAAATTGTAAGCCTGTCAAACGCGTGCCGATCACTGATTGGCCGATTACGTCAGCCATTTTGGAAGTATGGCATGTCTGCTTTAGGACCTGGTTTCCAGAAGCCCATAGATGATGTCTGTCAAGTTTCATGTGGATCGGCCAATCTGAGTGCATGGGGCAAATTTTTGCATGTTATAGCGCCCCCTAGCAGGTGAGGTATGGCAACCTCTGCGAGCTGCCCCAGACCCTCACAGGGAAGCTGTCTGTGAAGTGCCATCTCATTACATGCAAGTTTTCTTAAGTTAGAGCTCCATATGCGCAAAATTTACTATTGAATTTACGCCCCCTCATTTGATTGGCTTATACTGACTAGGTAGTGAAGAAATTAGCATTTTTGTTGGATACATTTTAAAGTTCAGACTCTTCTGAACGTTTTGATACCACATATGTGCATGTATGTGAAAAATCCAGGGACTAGTTCGCGCTCAAATATGTGTGTGATTTTGCACATTATGCAAATTAACTCGAAATCTAAGTGGGCGGAGCTTAATGGTTGTATATTAATTGTCCTATTGAATTTAGTCAAGGAATGTATAGGAACTGGAATTTTGGTTCTAGGACTTACGGTGTAGGAGATATGGACAAAACGTCAATATGGTCTGCTATAGCGCCACCATCAGGCCAATTTGGGTCCCTGTATGGGAATCTGGTCCTTGGAGTTAACTGAACCTTTTTGCCAAGTTTGGGGTTTCTAGGCATTACGGTCTAGGCTGCACAATACGTTTTAGGTCAAAAAATGGGACAAAGAATAATAAGAAAGAACAAGCGGCGATTGGCGGGTTCACACAAAAAAAGGCAAAAAAGCCCAAAGGGTCTTTTAGACCAACAAATTGGCCTCTTGGCCTCAATAGGCAAAAAGAAGCCCAATAGGTCCTTTAGACCCAAAAGTGAATAGAAGCTGTTTGAGTGGAAAAAATGCATAAGTAAATCAATGTGACAAAACATTCAATTCAACTGAGGCACTAAAGGCCCAAAAGGATCAAAATAATGTGTATTGGCAAAATGATTCAGATCACAGAACTAAATCACATGCTGAGATCAGCTTTGTGTGTGTTTGTGTGGTGTTTCATGTGAGCAATAGTTTTCAGTCAGTTCTGGTGTTTGGCCACTAGATGGAGCCCAAGTACTACCATACTGATATCTCATTAATCTCATAAATGAAATAGGATATTTTGGTGAAATAAAAGGTTCATTTCTGGTCAAGCAGTGCACTTTTTGTTATGAGATGCAATTGCAATGTTATAGACCTCATTGATCTGAATCATACAAGCCCCATTACTTGTCTGTATTCTCCATAACAGCATTGCTGCATGAGTTTTTTTGATTTCTTAGGTTTTTGGGTGCTGTAGCACCCCCGACAGGCCAATTTGAAGCAAACTTGGCCTACCTCACAGGGACCTCAGTCTATAAAAGCCTTTCAAATTGGGAGTTGATCACTTACATGGTTTATGAGTTATAGCAATAAAGGTCATTTATGGCATGGCCAGAAGGATATAATGGAAAAATTGACCAATCAGACAAATAAAAATGCAACATTTTTTCCATATTTAGTTAACTACAGTGTCTACAGATTATGCCTATGCCATTTTTGCCATTATTGGATCAAATTCCTAGGACTAGTTCTTAAAGAGCTATTTTCAAACAATTGATGAATGTGACAAAAGTATGCATTTTTTAATAGGACTTGTAATTGCAAAGTTGTCAGGTCTACTGCAAGGTATAAAAAGAAACAAGTTGCATGTTCCTAAGTGAAAATTTGGAGGAGTTATGCATGATTTTCACAAATAGCGCCACCTAGTGGCCAAATGTTTCAACACTGCACAGTATGACACATAGTCCTGGGATATGCACAGTGATGAGGTTTCATGTTGATTGGCCAATGGTAAGTCTGTCAAATGGCCAATTAATTCAAATAAAAATTAATTGGCTCATGGCGGCCATGTTTTTTGAGTGATGAGGTCATCATTGTGTGCCTTGATACCACTTGGGCCCCTGATGATGCCTGTAAAGTTTGGGCTTGATGTGACTAATGGTTTCTGAGAAACAAATTTCCCCATGTTATAGCGCCCCCTATTGGACAATCGTGGCCAGCTTTGACCTGTGACCTCTGAGTCATGTGCCCTAACAACTGATAAATTTTCATAAAGATAGGTCAAAGCATTGCTGAGATATAGCTGCTGAAGTCAATTTGGCCACGCCTCAGAGCTATTGATTGACATGTGACAACCAGACTGTATACCAGTGTCACAGTTTTGTTGATGTTCCTTGATAATGAGATTCTTGTGAATATTTTGACACCAAGATTGTGGTGATCAGATGAAAAACCAGGGACTAGTATAAAAAAGTAGGTTTTGCATATTATGCAAATTAGCAAAAAATCTAAGTAGGCGGAGCTTAATGGTTCTTGAGGCTTTTTTGTTTGTCTGGAGCCAAGGAATGCACCTGAAGTGGAATTTTGTTTCTACGACCTACGGGGTGGGAGATATGGACCAAAACGCAAAATGCTGCGCTATAGCGCCACCATCAGGCCAATGTGGGTCTCTGTACTTTAGCACGGTCCCGCAAACAGACTACACCAGTCTGCCAAGTTTGGTCTTCCTGGGCCTTACGGTTTAGGCTGCAGTATGCGTTTTATCCGGAGAAAAATAATAATAATAAGAAGAAGAAAAAAAAAAAAAAAAAAGAAGAAAAATTCGAGCAATTACAATAGGTTTCCCACACTACGTGTGTGAACCCTAATAAGAAGAAAAAAAAAAAAAAAGAAGAAAAATTCGAGCAATTACAATAGGTTTCCCACACTACGTGTGTGAACCCTAATAAGAAAAACCCGAGCAATTACAATAGGTTTCCCACACTATGTGTGTGAACCCTAAAAAATAGCCGCAAGCGGCGATTGGCGGGTTCACACAAAAAAAGGCACAAAAGCCAAAAGGTCTTTTAGACCAACAAGTGATATGAAGCTACTTCAGTCCAAAAAATGGACAGATAAAGTAATTTGCAAAAAATTATTCAACTGGGGCAATAAAGGCCTAAAAGATCAAAACAAAATGGCATGGCAAAATGATTCAGATCATAGAAGTTAATCAAATGCTGTGATTAGCTTTGTATGTGTGTGTTTGTGTGTTTTTTCATGTATGCAGTAAGGGCTTCTTGAGGCTTTTTTGATTGGCTTGAGCAAAGGAATACAGCTGAAGTAGAATTTTGTTTCTAGGCCATACAGTGTGGAAGATATTAAACAAAATGATTCAGACCATACAACTAAATCAAATGCTGAGATTAGGTTAAAAGCACTGACACACTGACCCAGGGGCCTAGTCAAATAAATATACCTTTGGCTGAATTTGTCAGAAGTTGTGAACATAGCAGCAGGAGAGCTCTTGTTAATGCCCCACATGTAAACCCCACTCTTTAACCCTTTTCATTTAGCTGACAAAATCTGTCACATGTGAATCTCAAACAAACCAAAGAGTAATGGCTTACTATACAATAAAATAACACAAATATTCTTATCTTTGCCTGTTCATGATGTTCTCATCCCTACTCTGACATGTTCTCACTGTTGTGCCCATAGTAGGGAGGCCACTAGGAATGTGTATCTAACAAGAGTTTGATGATAAGTAAAGCATGCAGTTATTTAGAGGTTGTGTGTGAAATGTGAATTACATGTCTCTGTCCTCTCTTATGTCATTTCAGGATGTATAGAGGGCATGTGTTGAGAGTGTGGATGGAAAAATGAAGCTAAATATCAGTTAGTGTGTTGGAAATGGCTAGAGAAATGTATATATGAAGCATATAGGAAGTCCTATGTGAGGGTGTGTGGAAAAAAGAGGCTAAATATCTGTATATTAGTCACTGGGTAATTGGTAGTAATGGCTAGAATTAGTGTGTATGTGAAACCTATAGGCCAGAGAGGCCTTTGTTTTTGTGAGTGCATGTGAAGGAGAGAGAGGGGGAGGGAGAGCCCAAGGGTTGTAAAGTGTTAGAAGCATGGGGGAGTGGAGGAGGGGGGCAGCGTGTGTGAGAACGTGCGTGTCTTAGCAGCTGTCTATGCCTCCCTGCACTGGTCAGTATGGAAAATGAAAATATTCACTGTAGAGCTGTTTGTGGACGGATTTGGCTCAAACTTGGCACACAGCACCACAATGGTCATGTGAATGTGGATGTCAATTTTCATAACAATCAGACATACTATGGCATAGTTATTGAACTGTGAATTTGATGTGTTACGATGGTAGCATTGTGATGCATATGAAAAATATTAATTTGTGAAAACCTTAGGATTTTCTTGCTAATCTTAGCATTTCAGAGTCTGCTGAGTATTACAAGGTGCGATTTAAATGTAATGGAGTTAAAATGCTAGGACTAGTATGAAAATGACAAGTTATATATATTTGATAATAGTGAAAAAGTGGTACATTTTTGCAAAACACATGTAATTAGAAAGTTGCTAGGAATTCTGCATACAATCATATGAATGCAAGCATTTCTTGATAAGTGAAAATATGTAGGAGAAATTCTGGATTTTCTAGTATAGTGCCACCTAGTGGTGCAATTCCCTTCTAACATGAGTATGTCTTAGAGGGTGTGTACATGAACATACCATGTCAGTTTCATGTGTATGAACCTATGGTAAGTCTATCAAATGGCCAATTAGGTCAAATCAAAATTAATTGGCTCATGGCGGCCATGTTTTTTGAGTGATGATGTCATCATTGTGTGCCTTGATACCAATTAGGCCCCTGATGATGCCTGTAAAGTTTTGGCTTGATGTGACTAATGGTTTCTGAGAAACAGTTTTTCCCATGTTATAGCGCCCCCTATTGGACAATCTGGGCCAGCTTTGACCTGTGACCTCCGAGTCATGTGCCCTAACAACTGATAAATTTTCATGAAGATTGGTCAAAGCGTTGCTGAGATATAGCTGCTGAAGTAAATTTGGCCACGCCTCAGAGCTATTGATTGACATGTCACAACGATACTGTATGCAAATGTAACAATTTTGTTCAAATTTATTGATAATGAGATTCTTCTGAATATTTTGACACCAAGATTGAAGAAATGCGATGAAAAACCAGGGACTAGTATAAAAAAGTAGGTTTTGCATATTATGCAAATTAGCAAAAAATCTAAGTAGGCGGAGCTTAATGGTTCTTGAGGCTTTTTTGTTTGTCTGGAGCCAAGGAATGCACCTGAAGTGGAATTTTGTTTCTAGGACCTACGGGGTGGGAGATATGAACCCAAACGCAAAATGCTGCGCTATAGCGCCACCATCAGGCCAATTTGGGTGTCTGTACTTAAGCACGGTCCCGCAAACAGACTACACCAGTCTGCCAAGTTTGGTCTCCCTGGGCCTTACGGTCTAGGCTGCAGTATGCGTTTTATGCGGAGAAAAATAATAATAATTAGACCCAAAAGTGAATAGAAGCTGTTTGAGTGGAAAAAATGCATAAGTAAATCAATGTGACAAAACATTCAATTCAACTGAGGCACTAAAGGCCCAAAAGGATCAAAATAATGTGTATTGGCAAAATGATTCAGATCACAGAACTAAATCACATGCTGAGATCAGCTTTGTGTGCGTTTGTGTGGTGTTTCATGTGAGCAATAGTTTTCAGTCAGTTCTGGTGTTTGGCCACTAGATGGAGCCCAAGTACTACCATACTGATATCTCATTAATCTCAGTAATGTAATAGGACATTTTGGTGAAATAAAAGGTTCATTTCTGGTCAGGCAGTGCACTTTTTGTTATGAGATGTAATTGCAATGTTATAGACCTCATTGATTTGAATCATACAAGCCCCATTACTTGTCTGTATTCTGCATAACAGCATTGCTGCATGAGTTTTTATGATTTCTTAGGTTTTTGGGTACTGTAGCGCCCCCGACAGGCCAATGTGAACCAAATGTGGCCTACCTCACAAGGACCTCAGTGTATAAAAGCCTTTCAAATTGGGAGTTGATCACTTACATGGTTTATGAGTTATAGCAATAAAGGTCATTTATGGCATGGCCAGAAGGATATAATGGAAAAATTGACCAATCAGAAAAATATAAATGCAACATTTTTTCCATATTTAGTTAACTACAGTGTCTACAGATTATGCCTATGCCATTTTTGCCATCATTGGATCAAATTCCAAGGACTAGTTCTTAAAGAGCTATTTTCAAACAATTGATGAATGTGACAAAAGTATGCATTTTTTAATAGGACTTGTAATTGCAAAGTTGTCAGGCGTACTGCAAGGACTCAAAAGAATCAAGCGGCATGTTCCTAAGTGAAAATTTGGAGGAGTTATGCATGATTTTCACAAATAGCGCCACCTAGTGGCCAAATGTTTCAAAACTGCACAGCATGACACATAGTCCTGAGAAATGCACAGTGGTGAGGTTTCATGTTGATTGGGCAATAGTAAGTCTATCAAATGGCCAATTAGGTCAAATCAAAATTAATTGGCTCATGGCGGCCATGTTTTTTGAGTGATGATGTCATCATTGTGTCCCTTGATACCAATTAGGCCCCTGATGATGCCTGTAAAGTTTTGGCTTGATGTGACTAATGGTTTCTGAGAAACAGTTTTTCCCATGTTATAGCGCCCCCTATTGGACAATCTGGGCCAGCTTTGACGTGTGACCTCAGAGTCATGTGCCCTAACAACTGATAAATTTTCATGAAGATTGGTCAAAGCGTTGCTGAGATCTAGCTGCTGAAGTAAATTTGGCCACGCCTCAGAGCTATTGATTGACATGTCACAACGACAATGTATGCAAATGTAACAATTTTGTTCAAATTTATTGATAATGAGATTCTTCTGAATATTTTGACACCAAGATTGAAGAAATCCGATGAAAAACCAGGGACTAGTATAAAAAAGTAGGTTTTGCATATTATGCAAATTAGCAAAAAATCTAAGTAGGCGGAGCTTAATGGTTCTTGAGGCTTTTTTGTTTGTCTGGAGCCAAGGAATGCACCTGAAGTGGAATTTTGTTTCTACGACCTACGGGGTGGGAGATATGGACCAAAACGCAAAATGCTGCGCTATAGCGCCACCATCAGGCCAATGTGGGTCTCTGTACTTTAGCACGGTCCCGCAAACAGACTACACCAGTCTGCCAAGTTTGGTCTTCCTGGGCCTTACGGTTTAGGCTGCAGTATGCGTTTTATCCGGAGAAAAATAATAATAATAATAAGAAGAAAAAAAAAAAAAAAAAAGAAGAAAAATTCGAGCAATTACAATAGGTTTCCCACACTACGTGTGTGAACCCTAATAATAAGAAGAAAAAACCCGACAATTACAATAGGTTTCCCACACTACGTGTGTGAACCCTAAATATAGCCGCAAGCGGCAATTGGCGGGTTCACACACGAATAGGCCTCTTGGCCTCAATAGGCAGAGGCCCAAAAGGTCCTTTAGACCCTAAATGTTAAAAGAAGCTGTTTGAGTGGAAAAAAATGCATAAATAAATCAATGTGCAAAAAAAGGTTCAATTGGGGCACTAAAGGCCCAAAAGGATCAAAATAATATGTATTGGCAAAATTATTCAGATCACAGAACTAAATCACATGCTGAGATCAGCTTTGTGTGTGTTTGTGTGGTGTTTCATGTGAGCAATAGTTTTCAGTCCGTTCCGATGTTTGGCCACTAGATGGAGCCCAAGTACTACCATACTGATATCTCATTAATCTCAGTAATGCAATATGACATTTTGGTGAATTAAAAGGTTCATTTCTGGTCAGGCAGTGCACTTTTTGTTATAAGATGCAATTGCAATGTTATAGAACTTATTGATCTGGATCATACAAGACCAATTACTTGTCTGTATTCTGCATAACAAGATTGCAGCATGGGTTTTTATGTTTTCTTAGGTTTTTGGGTACTGTAGCGCCCCCGACAGGCCAATTTGAACCAAACTTGGCATACCTCACAAGGACTTCAGGATATAAAAGCCTTTCAAATTGGGAATTGATTGCATACATGGTTTATGAGTTATAGCAATATAGGTCATATATGGCATGGCCACAATGATATAATGGGAAAATGGACCAATCAGAAAAATAAAAATCCAACATTTTTTTACTCAGTTTTTACCTACAGAGTCTACTGATTATGCTCATAGCATTTTTTCCATAATTGGATCAAATTCCTATGACTAGTTTGTAAATAGCTATTTTCAAACAATAGATGAATGTGACAAAAGTATGCATTTTTTAATAGGACTTGTAATTGCAAAGTTGTCAGGTCTACTGCAAGGAATAAAATGAAACAAGTTGCATGTTCCTAAGTGAAAATTTGGAGGAGTTATGCATGATTTTCACAAATAGCGCCACCTAGTGGCCATATGTTTTAAAACTGCACAGCATGACACATAGTCCTGAGATATGCACAGTGGTGAGGTTTCATGTTGTTTGGCCAATGGTAAGTCTGTCAAATGGCCAATTATTTCAAATAAAAATTAATTGGCTCATGGCGGCCATGTTTTTTGAGTGATGATGTCATCATTGTGTGTCTTGATATCACTTGGGCCCCTGATGATGCCTGTAAAGTTTTGGCTTGATGTGACTAATGGTTTCTGAGAAACAGTTTTTCCCATGTTATAGCGCCCCCTATTGGACAATCGTGGCCAGCTTTGACCTATGACCTCGGAGTCATGTGCCCTAACAACTGTTAAAATTTTATGAAGATCGGTCAAAGCGTTGCTGAGATATGGCTGTTTAAGTAAATTTGGCCACGCCTTGGAGCTATTGATTGACATGTGACAACCAGACTGTATGCAAATCTCAAGATGTTTTTAAGCAACTTTGATAATGAGATTCTCCTGAATATTTTGACACCAAGGTTGTGGTGATCGGATGAAAATCCAGGGACTAGTATAAAAAAGTAGGTTTTGCATATTATGCAAATTAGCAAAAAATCTAAGTAGGCGGAGCTTAATGGTTCTTGAGGCTTTTTTGTTTGTCTGGAGCCAAGGAATGCACCTGAAGTGGAATTTTGTGTCTAGGCCCTACGGTTTGGGAGATATGGACCAAAACGCAAAATGGTGCGCTATAGCGCCACCATCAGGCCAATGTGGGTCTCTGTGCTTTGGCACGGTCTCGCAAAGAGACTACACCATTCTGCCAAGTTTGGTGTCTCTGGGCCTTACGGTCTAGGCTGCAGTATGCGTTTTATGCGGAGAAAAATAATAATAAGAAGAAAAAAGCCCAAAGGGTCTTTTAGACCAACAAATTGGCCTCTTGGCCTCAATAGGCAAAAAGAAGCCCAATAGGTCCTTTAGACCCAAAAGTGAATAGAAGCTGTTTGAGTGGAAAAAATGCATAAGTAAATCAATGTGACAAAACATTCAATTCAACTGAGGCACTAAAGGCCCAAAAGGATCAAAATAATGTGTATTGGCAAAATGATTCAGATCACAGAACTAAATCACATGCTGAGATCAGCTTTGTGTGCGTTTGTGTGGTGTTTCATGTGAGCAATTGTTTTCAGTCAGTTTCGGTGTTTGGCCACTAGATGGAGCCCAAGTACTATCATACTGATATTTCATTAATCTCAGTAATGCAATGACATTTTGGTGAATTAAAAGGTTCATTTCTGGTCAGGCAGTGCACTTTTTGTTATGAGATGTAATTGCAATCTTATAGATCTCATTGATCTGAATCATACAAGACCAATTACTTGTCTGTATTCTTTATAACAAGATTGCAGCCTGAGTTTTTATGATTTTCTAGGTTTTTGGGTACTGTAGCGCCTCCGACAGGCCAATTTGAAACAAACGTGGCCTACCTCACAAGGACCTCAGTGTATAAAAGCCTTTCAAATTGGGAGTTGATCACTTACATGGTTTATGAGTTATAGCAATAAAGGTCATTTATGGCATGACCAGAAGGATATAATGGGAAAATGGACCAATCAGACAAATAAAAATGCAACATTTTTTCCATATTTAGTTAACTACAGTGTCTACAGATTATGCCTATGCCATTTTTGCCATCATTGGATCAAATTCCTAGGACTAGTTCTTAAAGAGCTATTTTCAAACAATTGATGAATGTGACAAAAGTATGCATTTTTTAATAGGACTTGTAATTGCAAAGTTGTCAGGTCTACTGCAAGGTATAAAAAGAAACAAGTTGCATGTTCCTAAGTGAAAATTTGGAGGAGTTATTCATGATTTTCACAAACAGCGCCACCTAGTGGCCAAATGTTTCAACACTGCACAGTATGACACATAGTCCTGGGATATGCACAGTGATGAGGTTTCATGTTGATTGGCCAATGGTAAGTCTGTCAAATGGCCAATTAATTCAAATAAAAATTAATTGGCTCATGGCGGCCATGTTTTTTGAGTGATGAGGTCATCATTGTGTGCCTTGATACCACTTGGGCCCCTGATGATGCCTGTAAAGTTTGGGCTTGATGTGACTAATGGTTTCTGAGAAACAAATTTCCCCATGTTATAGCGCCCCCTATTGGACAATCGTGGCCAGCTTTGACCTGTGACCTCTGAGTCATGTGCCCTAACAACTGATAAATTTTCATAAAGATAGGTCAAAGCATTGCTGAGATATAGCTGCTGAAGTCAATTTGGCCACGCCTCAGAGCTATTGATTGACATGTGACAACCAGACTGTATACCAGTGTCACAGTTTTGTTGATGTTCCTTGATAATGAGATTCTTGTGAATATTTTGACACCAAGATTGTGGTGATCAGATGAAAAACCAGGGACTAGTATAAAAAAGTAGGTTTTGCATATTATGCAAATTAGCAAAAAATCTAAGTAGGCGGAGCTTAATGGTTCTTGAGGCTTTTTTGTTTGTCTGGAGCCAAGGAATGCACCTGAAGTGGAATTTTGTTTCTACGACCTACGGGGTGGGAGATATGGACCAAAACGCAAAATGCTGCGCTATAGCGCCACCATCAGGCCAATGTGGGTCTCTGTACTTTAGCACGGTCCCGCAAACAGACTACACCAGTCTGCCAAGTTTGGTCTTCCTGGGCCTTACGGTTTAGGCTGCAGTATGCGTTTTATCCGGAGAAAAATAATAATAATAAGAAGAAGAAAAAAAAAAAAAAAAAAGAAGAAAAATTCGAGCAATTACAATAGGTTTCCCACACTACGTGTGTGAACCCTAATAAGAAGAAAAAAAAAAAAAAAGAAGAAAAATTCGAGCAATTACAATAGGTTTCCCACACTACGTGTGTGAACCCTAATAAGAAAAACCCGAGCAATTACAATAGGTTTCCCACACTATGTGTGTGAACCCTAAAAAATAGCCGCAAGCGGCGATTGGCGGGTTCACACAAAAAAAGGCACAAAAGCCAAAAGGTCTTTTAGACCAACAAGTGATATGAAGCTACTTCAGTCCAAAAAATGGACAGATAAAGTAATTTGCAAAAAATTATTCAACTGGGGCAATAAAGGCCTAAAAGATCAAAACAAAATGGCATGGCAAAATGATTCAGATCATAGAAGTTAATCAAATGCTGTGATTAGCTTTGTATGTGTGTGTTTGTGTGTTTTTTCATGTATGCAGTAAGGGCTTCTTGAGGCTTTTTTGATTGGCTTGAGCAAAGGAATACAGCTGAAGTAGAATTTTGTTTCTAGGCCATACAGTGTGGAAGATATTAAACAAAATGATTCAGACCATACAACTAAATCAAATGCTGAGATTAGGTTAAAAGCACTGACACACTGACCCAGGGGCCTAGTCAAATAAATATACCTTTGGCTGAATTTGTCAGAAGTTGTGAACATAGCAGCAGGAGAGCTCTTGTTAATGCCCCACATGTAAACCCCACTCTTTAACCCTTTTCATTTAGCTGACAAAATCTGTCACATGTGAATCTCAAACAAACCAAAGAGTAATGGCTTACTATACAATAAAATAACACAAATATTCTTATCTTTGCCTGTTCATGATGTTCTCATCCCTACTCTGACATGTTCTCACTGTTGTGCCCATAGTAGGGAGGCCACTAGGAATGTGTATCTAACAAGAGTTTGATGATAAGTAAAGCATGCAGTTATTTAGAGGTTGTGTGTGAAATGTGAATTACATGTCTCTGTCCTCTCTTATGTCATTTCAGGATGTATAGAGGGCATGTGTTGAGAGTGTGGATGGAAAAATGAAGCTAAATATCAGTTAGTGTGTTGGAAATGGCTAGAGAAATGTATATATGAAGCATATAGGAAGTCCTATGTGAGGGTGTGTGGAAAAAAGAGGCTAAATATCTGTATATTAGTCACTGGGTAATTGGTAGTAATGGCTAGAATTAGTGTGTATGTGAAACCTATAGGCCAGAGAGGCCTTTGTTTTTGTGAGTGCATGTGAAGGAGAGAGAGGGGGAGGGAGAGCCCAAGGGTTGTAAAGTGTTAGAAGCATGGGGGAGTGGAGGAGGGGGGCAGCGTGTGTGAGAACGTGCGTGTCTTAGCAGCTGTCTATGCCTCCCTGCACTGGTCAGTATGGAAAATGAAAATATTCACTGTAGAGCTGTTTGTGGACGGATTTGGCTCAAACTTGGCACACAGCACCACAATGGTCATGTGAATGTGGATGTCAATTTTCATAACAATCAGACATACTATGGCATAGTTATTGAACTGTGAATTTGATGTGTTACGATGGTAGCATTGTGATGCATATGAAAAATATTAATTTGTGAAAACCTTAGGATTTTCTTGCTAATCTTAGCATTTCAGAGTCTGCTGAGTATTACAAGGTGCGATTTAAATGTAATGGAGTTAAAATGCTAGGACTAGTATGAAAATGACAAGTTATATATATTTGATAATAGTGAAAAAGTGGTACATTTTTGCAAAACACATGTAATTAGAAAGTTGCTAGGAATTCTGCATACAATCATATGAATGCAAGCATTTCTTGATAAGTGAAAATATGTAGGAGAAATTCTGGATTTTCTAGTATAGTGCCACCTAGTGGTGCAATTCCCTTCTAACATGAGTATGTCTTAGAGGGTGTGTACATGAACATACCATGTCAGTTTCATGTGTATGAACCTATGGTAAGTCTATCAAATGGCCAATTAGGTCAAATCAAAATTAATTGGCTCATGGCGGCCATGTTTTTTGAGTGATGATGTCATCATTGTGTGCCTTGATACCAATTAGGCCCCTGATGATGCCTGTAAAGTTTTGGCTTGATGTGACTAATGGTTTCTGAGAAACAGTTTTTCCCATGTTATAGCGCCCCCTATTGGACAATCTGGGCCAGCTTTGACCTGTGACCTCCGAGTCATGTGCCCTAACAACTGATAAATTTTCATGAAGATTGGTCAAAGCGTTGCTGAGATATAGCTGCTGAAGTAAATTTGGCCACGCCTCAGAGCTATTGATTGACATGTCACAACGATACTGTATGCAAATGTAACAATTTTGTTCAAATTTATTGATAATGAGATTCTTCTGAATATTTTGACACCAAGATTGAAGAAATGCGATGAAAAACCAGGGACTAGTATAAAAAAGTAGGTTTTGCATATTATGCAAATTAGCAAAAAATCTAAGTAGGCGGAGCTTAATGGTTCTTGAGGCTTTTTTGTTTGTCTGGAGCCAAGGAATGCACCTGAAGTGGAATTTTGTTTCTAGGACCTACGGGGTGGGAGATATGAACCCAAACGCAAAATGCTGCGCTATAGCGCCACCATCAGGCCAATTTGGGTGTCTGTACTTAAGCACGGTCCCGCAAACAGACTACACCAGTCTGCCAAGTTTGGTCTCCCTGGGCCTTACGGTCTAGGCTGCAGTATGCGTTTTATGCGGAGAAAAATAATAATAATTAGACCCAAAAGTGAATAGAAGCTGTTTGAGTGGAAAAAATGCATAAGTAAATCAATGTGACAAAACATTCAATTCAACTGAGGCACTAAAGGCCCAAAAGGATCAAAATAATGTGTATTGGCAAAATGATTCAGATCACAGAACTAAATCACATGCTGAGATCAGCTTTGTGTGCGTTTGTGTGGTGTTTCATGTGAGCAATAGTTTTCAGTCAGTTCTGGTGTTTGGCCACTAGATGGAGCCCAAGTACTACCATACTGATATCTCATTAATCTCAGTAATGTAATAGGACATTTTGGTGAAATAAAAGGTTCATTTCTGGTCAGGCAGTGCACTTTTTGTTATGAGATGTAATTGCAATGTTATAGACCTCATTGATTTGAATCATACAAGCCCCATTACTTGTCTGTATTCTGCATAACAGCATTGCTGCATGAGTTTTTATGATTTCTTAGGTTTTTGGGTACTGTAGCGCCCCCGACAGGCCAATGTGAACCAAATGTGGCCTACCTCACAAGGACCTCAGTGTATAAAAGCCTTTCAAATTGGGAGTTGATCACTTACATGGTTTATGAGTTATAGCAATAAAGGTCATTTATGGCATGGCCAGAAGGATATAATGGAAAAATTGACCAATCAGAAAAATATAAATGCAACATTTTTTCCATATTTAGTTAACTACAGTGTCTACAGATTATGCCTATGCCATTTTTGCCATCATTGGATCAAATTCCAAGGACTAGTTCTTAAAGAGCTATTTTCAAACAATTGATGAATGTGACAAAAGTATGCATTTTTTAATAGGACTTGTAATTGCAAAGTTGTCAGGCGTACTGCAAGGACTCAAAAGAATCAAGCGGCATGTTCCTAAGTGAAAATTTGGAGGAGTTATGCATGATTTTCACAAATAGCGCCACCTAGTGGCCAAATGTTTCAAAACTGCACAGCATGACACATAGTCCTGAGAAATGCACAGTGGTGAGGTTTCATGTTGATTGGGCAATAGTAAGTCTATCAAATGGCCAATTAGGTCAAATCAAAATTAATTGGCTCATGGCGGCCATGTTTTTTGAGTGATGATGTCATCATTGTGTCCCTTGATACCAATTAGGCCCCTGATGATGCCTGTAAAGTTTTGGCTTGATGTGACTAATGGTTTCTGAGAAACAGTTTTTCCCATGTTATAGCGCCCCCTATTGGACAATCTGGGCCAGCTTTGACGTGTGACCTCAGAGTCATGTGCCCTAACAACTGATAAATTTTCATGAAGATTGGTCAAAGCGTTGCTGAGATCTAGCTGCTGAAGTAAATTTGGCCACGCCTCAGAGCTATTGATTGACATGTCACAACGACAATGTATGCAAATGTAACAATTTTGTTCAAATTTATTGATAATGAGATTCTTCTGAATATTTTGACACCAAGATTGAAGAAATCCGATGAAAAACCAGGGACTAGTATAAAAAAGTAGGTTTTGCATATTATGCAAATTAGCAAAAAATCTAAGTAGGCGGAGCTTAATGGTTCTTGAGGCTTTTTTGTTTGTCTGGAGCCAAGGAATGCACCTGAAGTGGAATTTTGTTTCTACGACCTACGGGGTGGGAGATATGGACCAAAACGCAAAATGCTGCGCTATAGCGCCACCATCAGGCCAATGTGGGTCTCTGTACTTTAGCACGGTCCCGCAAACAGACTACACCAGTCTGCCAAGTTTGGTCTTCCTGGGCCTTACGGTTTAGGCTGCAGTATGCGTTTTATCCGGAGAAAAATAATAATAATAATAAGAAGAAAAAAAAAAAAAAAAAAGAAGAAAAATTCGAGCAATTACAATAGGTTTCCCACACTACGTGTGTGAACCCTAATAATAAGAAGAAAAAACCCGACAATTACAATAGGTTTCCCACACTACGTGTGTGAACCCTAAATATAGCCGCAAGCGGCAATTGGCGGGTTCACACACGAATAGGCCTCTTGGCCTCAATAGGCAGAGGCCCAAAAGGTCCTTTAGACCCTAAATGTTAAAAGAAGCTGTTTGAGTGGAAAAAAATGCATAAATAAATCAATGTGCAAAAAAAGGTTCAATTGGGGCACTAAAGGCCCAAAAGGATCAAAATAATATGTATTGGCAAAATTATTCAGATCACAGAACTAAATCACATGCTGAGATCAGCTTTGTGTGTGTTTGTGTGGTGTTTCATGTGAGCAATAGTTTTCAGTCCGTTCCGATGTTTGGCCACTAGATGGAGCCCAAGTACTACCATACTGATATCTCATTAATCTCAGTAATGCAATATGACATTTTGGTGAATTAAAAGGTTCATTTCTGGTCAGGCAGTGCACTTTTTGTTATAAGATGCAATTGCAATGTTATAGAACTTATTGATCTGGATCATACAAGACCAATTACTTGTCTGTATTCTGCATAACAAGATTGCAGCATGGGTTTTTATGTTTTCTTAGGTTTTTGGGTACTGTAGCGCCCCCGACAGGCCAATTTGAACCAAACTTGGCATACCTCACAAGGACTTCAGGATATAAAAGCCTTTCAAATTGGGAATTGATTGCATACATGGTTTATGAGTTATAGCAATATAGGTCATATATGGCATGGCCACAATGATATAATGGGAAAATGGACCAATCAGAAAAATAAAAATCCAACATTTTTTTACTCAGTTTTTACCTACAGAGTCTACTGATTATGCTCATAGCATTTTTTCCATAATTGGATCAAATTCCTATGACTAGTTTGTAAATAGCTATTTTCAAACAATAGATGAATGTGACAAAAGTATGCATTTTTTAATAGGACTTGTAATTGCAAAGTTGTCAGGTCTACTGCAAGGAATAAAATGAAACAAGTTGCATGTTCCTAAGTGAAAATTTGGAGGAGTTATGCATGATTTTCACAAATAGCGCCACCTAGTGGCCATATGTTTTAAAACTGCACAGCATGACACATAGTCCTGAGATATGCACAGTGGTGAGGTTTCATGTTGTTTGGCCAATGGTAAGTCTGTCAAATGGCCAATTATTTCAAATAAAAATTAATTGGCTCATGGCGGCCATGTTTTTTGAGTGATGATGTCATCATTGTGTGTCTTGATATCACTTGGGCCCCTGATGATGCCTGTAAAGTTTTGGCTTGATGTGACTAATGGTTTCTGAGAAACAGTTTTTCCCATGTTATAGCGCCCCCTATTGGACAATCGTGGCCAGCTTTGACCTATGACCTCGGAGTCATGTGCCCTAACAACTGTTAAAATTTTATGAAGATCGGTCAAAGCGTTGCTGAGATATGGCTGTTTAAGTAAATTTGGCCACGCCTTGGAGCTATTGATTGACATGTGACAACCAGACTGTATGCAAATCTCAAGATGTTTTTAAGCAACTTTGATAATGAGATTCTCCTGAATATTTTGACACCAAGGTTGTGGTGATCGGATGAAAATCCAGGGACTAGTATAAAAAAGTAGGTTTTGCATATTATGCAAATTAGCAAAAAATCTAAGTAGGCGGAGCTTAATGGTTCTTGAGGCTTTTTTGTTTGTCTGGAGCCAAGGAATGCACCTGAAGTGGAATTTTGTGTCTAGGCCCTACGGTTTGGGAGATATGGACCAAAACGCAAAATGGTGCGCTATAGCGCCACCATCAGGCCAATGTGGGTCTCTGTGCTTTGGCACGGTCTCGCAAAGAGACTACACCATTCTGCCAAGTTTGGTGTCTCTGGGCCTTACGGTCTAGGCTGCAGTATGCGTTTTATGCGGAGAAAAATAATAATAAGAAGAAAAAAGCCCAAAGGGTCTTTTAGACCAACAAATTGGCCTCTTGGCCTCAATAGGCAAAAAGAAGCCCAATAGGTCCTTTAGACCCAAAAGTGAATAGAAGCTGTTTGAGTGGAAAAAATGCATAAGTAAATCAATGTGACAAAACATTCAATTCAACTGAGGCACTAAAGGCCCAAAAGGATCAAAATAATGTGTATTGGCAAAATGATTCAGATCACAGAACTAAATCACATGCTGAGATCAGCTTTGTGTGCGTTTGTGTGGTGTTTCATGTGAGCAATTGTTTTCAGTCAGTTTCGGTGTTTGGCCACTAGATGGAGCCCAAGTACTATCATACTGATATTTCATTAATCTCAGTAATGCAATGACATTTTGGTGAATTAAAAGGTTCATTTCTGGTCAGGCAGTGCACTTTTTGTTATGAGATGTAATTGCAATCTTATAGATCTCATTGATCTGAATCATACAAGACCAATTACTTGTCTGTATTCTTTATAACAAGATTGCAGCCTGAGTTTTTATGATTTTCTAGGTTTTTGGGTACTGTAGCGCCTCCGACAGGCCAATTTGAAACAAACGTGGCCTACCTCACAAGGACCTCAGTGTATAAAAGCCTTTCAAATTGGGAGTTGATCACTTACATGGTTTATGAGTTATAGCAATAAAGGTCATTTATGGCATGACCAGAAGGATATAATGGGAAAATGGACCAATCAGACAAATAAAAATGCAACATTTTTTCCATATTTAGTTAACTACAGTGTCTACAGATTATGCCTATGCCATTTTTGCCATCATTGGATCAAATTCCTAGGACTAGTTCTTAAAGAGCTATTTTCAAACAATTGATGAATGTGACAAAAGTATGCATTTTTTAATAGGACTTGTAATTGCAAAGTTGTCAGGTCTACTGCAAGGTATAAAAAGAAACAAGTTGCATGTTCCTAAGTGAAAATTTGGAGGAGTTATTCATGATTTTCACAAACAGCGCCACCTAGTGGCCAAATGTTTCAACACTGCACAGTATGACACATAGTCCTGGGATATGCACAGTGATGAGGTTTCATGTTGATTGGCCAATGGTAAGTCTGTCAAATGGCCAATTAATTCAAATAAAAATTAATTGGCTCATGGCGGCCATGTTTTTTGAGTGATGAGGTCATCATTGTGTGCCTTGATACCACTTGGGCCCCTGATGATGCCTGTAAAGTTTGGGCTTGATGTGACTAATGGTTTCTGAGAAACAAATTTCCCCATGTTATAGCGCCCCCTATTGGACAATCGTGGCCAGCTTTGACCTGTGACCTCTGAGTCATGTGCCCTAACAACTGATAAATTTTCATAAAGATAGGTCAAAGCATTGCTGAGATATAGCTGCTGAAGTCAATTTGGCCACGCCTCAGAGCTATTGATTGACATGTGACAACCAGACTGTATACCAATGTCACAGTTTTGTTGATGTTCCTTGATAATGAGATTCTTGTGAATATTTTGACACCAAGATTGTGGTGATCAGATGAAAAACCAGGGACTAGTATGAAAAAGTAGGTTTTGCATATTATGCAAATTAGCAAAAATCTAAGTAGGCGGAGCTTAATGGTTCTTGAGGCTTTTTTGTTTGGCTTGAGCCAAGGAATCCATCAGAAGTGGAATTTTGTTTCTAGGCCCTACGGGGTGGGAGATATGGACCAAAACGCAAAATGGTGCGCTATAGCGCCACCATCAGGCCAATGTGGGTCTCTGTGCTTAAGCACGGTCCCGCAAACAGACTACACCAGTCTGCCAAGTTTGGTCTCCCTGGGCCTTACGGTTTAGGCTGCAGTATGCGTTTTATGCGGAGAAAAATAATAATAAATATAGCCGCAAGCGGCAATTGGCGGGTTCACACACGAATAGGCCTCTTGGCCTCAATTGGCAGAGGCCCAAAAGGTCCTTTAGACCCTAAATGTGAAAAGAAGCTATTTGAGTGGAAAAAAATGCACAAATAAATCAATGTGCAAAAAAAGGTTCAGTTGAGGCACTAAAGGCCGAAAAGGATCAAAATAATGTGTATTGGGAAATTGAGTCAGATCACAGAACTAAATCACAATGCTGAGATCAGCTTTGTGTGTGTTTGTGTGGTGTTTCATGTAATAGTTTTCAGTCAGTTCCGGAATATGGCCACTAGATGGAGGCCAAGTACTACCATACTGATATCTCATTAATCTCAGTAATGAAATAGGACATTTTGGTGACTTAAAGGTTAATTTCTGGTCAGGCAGTGTACTTTATTTTAAAAAAAAGATTCAGTTGAGGCAGTAAAGACACAAAAGGTTCAAAATAAATTGTATTGGCAAAATGATTTAGATCACAGAACTAAATCACATGCTGAGATCAGCTTTGTGTGTGTGTTTGTGTGGTATTTCATGTGAGAAATAGTTTTCAGTCCGTTTCGATGTTTGGCCACTAGATGGAGCCCAAGTACTACCATACTAATATCTCATTAATCTCAGTAATGCAATATGACATTTTGGTGAATTAAACGGTTCATTTCTGGTCAGGCAGTGCACTTTTTGTTATAAGATGCAATTGCAATGTTATAGAACTTATTGATCTGGATCATACAAGACCAATTACTTGTCTGTATTCTGCATAACAAGATTGCAGCATGAGTTTTTATGTTTTCTTAGGTTTTTGGGTACTGTAGCGCCCCCGACAGGCCAATTTGAACCAAACTTGGCATACCTCACAAGGACTTCAGGATATAAAAGCCTTTCAAATTGGGAGTTGATTGCATACATGGTTTATGAGTTATAGCAATATAGGTCATATATGGCATGGTCACAATGATATAATGGGAAAATGGACCAATCAGATAAATAAAACTCCAACATTTTTTTACTCAGTTTTTACCTACAGAGTCTACTGATTATGCTCATAGCAATTTTTCCATAATTGGATCAAATTCCTATGACTAGTTCTTAAAGAGCTATTTTCAAACAATAGATGAATGTGACAAAAGTATGCATTTTTTAATAGGACTTGTAATTGCAAAGTTGTCAGGTTTACTGCAAGGAATAAAAAGAAACAAGTTGCTTGTTCCTAAGTGAAAATTTGGAGGAGTTATGCATGATTTTCACAAATAGCGCCACCTAGTGGCCAAATGTTTTAAAACTGCACAGCATGACACATAGTCCTGGGATATGCACAGTGGTGAGGTTTCATGTTGTTTGGCCAATGGTAAGTCTGTCAAATGGCCAATTAATTCAAATAAAAATTAATTGGCTCATGGCGGCCATGTTTTTTGAGTGATGATGTCATCATTGTGTGTCTTGATATCACTTGGGCCCCTGATGATGCCTGTAAAGTTTTGGCTTGATGTGACTAATGGTTTCTGAGATACAGTTTTTCCCATGTTATAGCGCCCCCTATTGGACAATCGTGGCCAGCTTTGACGTATGACCTCGGAGTCATGGGCCCTAACAACGGTTAAAATTTTATGAAGATCGGTCAAAGCGTTGCTGAGATATGGCTGTTTAAGTAAATTTGGCCACGCCTTGGAGCTATTGATTGACATGTGACAACCAGACTGTATGCAAATCTCAAAATGTTTTTAAGCAACTTTGATAATGAGATTCTCCTGAATATTTTGACACCAAGGTTGTGGTGATCCGATGAAAAACCAGGGACTAGTATAAAAAAGTAGGTTTTGCATATTATGCAAATTAGCAAAAAATCTAAGTAGGCGGAGCTTAATGGTTCTTGAGGCTTTTTTGTTTGGCTTGAGCCAAGGAATCCATCAGAAGTGGAATTTTGTTTCTAGGCCCTACGGTTTGGGAGATATGGGCCAAAACGCAAAATGGTGCGCTATAGCGCCACCATCAGGCCAATGTGGGTCCCTGTCTCTATTTCTCTCATTGCACACCTGCTGCACCTTGCTGGCAAGTTTGGTCTTTCTGGGCCTTACGGTTTAGGCTGCAGTATGCGTTTTACAGGGGGAAAAATAATAATAATAATAATAAGAAAAATCTCAGCAATTACAATAGGTTTCCCACACTACGTGTGTGAACCCTAATAATAATAATAAGAAAGAAGAAAAAACCTAACAATAACAATAGGTTTCCCACACTACGTGTGTGAACCCTAAAAAAGAAAGAAAAATCCGAGCAATTACAATAGGTTTCCCACACTATGTGTGTGAACCCTAAATATAGCCGCAAGCGGCAATTGGCGGGTTCACACACGAATAGGCCACTTGGCTTCAATAGGCAATAGACCCAATAGGTCCTTTAGACCCAAAAGAAGCTGTTTGAGTGGAAAAAATGCACAAATAAATCAATGTGCAAAAAAATGTTCAATTGGGGCACTAAAGGCCCAAAAGGATCAAAATAATTTGTATTGGCAAAATGATTCAAATCACAGAACTAAATCACATGCTGAGATCAGCTTTGTGTGTGTTTGTGTGGTATTTCATGTGAGCAATAGTTTTCAGTCAGTTTCGGTGTTTGGCCACTAGATGGAGCCCAAGTACTACCATACTGATATCTCATTAATCTCAGTAATGCAATGACATTTTGGTGAATTAAAAGGTTCATTTCCGGTCAGGCAGTGCACTTTTTGTTATAAGATGTAAATGCAATGTTATAGAACTTATTGATCTGGATCATACAAGACCAATTACTTGTCTGTATTCTGCATAACAAGATTGCAGCATGAGTTTTTATGTTTTCTTAGGTTTTTGGGTACTGTAGCGCCCCCGACAGGCCAATTTGAACCAAACTTGGCATACCTCACAAGGACTTCAGTATATAAAAGCCTTTCAAATTGGGAGTTGATTGCATACATGGTTTATGAGTTATTGCAATATAGGTAATATATGGCATGGCCACAATGATATAATGGGAAAATGGACCAATCAGAAAAATAAAAATCCAACATTTTTTTAATCAGTTTTTACCTACAGAGTCTACTGATTATGCTCATAGCAATTTTTCCATAATTGGATCAAATTCCTATGACTAGTTTGTAAATAGCTATTTTCAAACAATAGATGAATGTGACAAAAGTATGCATTTTTTAACAGGACTTGTAATTGCAAAGTTGTCAGGTCTACTGCAAGGAATAAAATGAAACAAGTTGCATGTTCCTAAGTGAAAATTTGGAGGAGTTATGCATGATTTTCACAAATAGCGCCACCTAGTGGCCACATGTTTTAAAACTGCACAGCATGACACATAGTCCTGAGATATGCACAGTGGTGAGGTTTCATGTTGTTTGGCCAATGGTAAGTCTGTCAAATGGCCAATTAATTCAAATAAAAATTAATTGGCTCATGGCGGCCATGTTTTTTGAGTGATGATGTCATCACTGTGTGTCTTGATATCCCTTGGGCCCCTGATGATGCCTGTAAAGTTTTGGCTTGATGTGACTAATGGTTTTTGAGAAACAGTTTTTCCCATGTTATAGCGCCCCCTATTGGACAATCGTGGCCAGCTTTGACCTATGACCTCGGAGTCATGTGCCCTAACAACTGTTAAAATTTTATGAAGATCCGTCAAAGCGTTGCTGAGATATGGCTGTTTAAGTAAATTTGGCCACGCCTTGGAGCTATTGATTGACATGTGACAACCAGACTGTATGCAAATCTCAAAATGTTTTTAAGCAACTTTGATAATGAGATTCTCCTGAATATTTTGACACCAAGGTTGTGGTGATCCGATGAAAAACCAGGGACTAGTATAAAAAAGTAGGTTTTGCATATTATGCAAATTAGCAAAAAATCTAAGTAGGCGGAGCTTAATGGTTCTTGAGGCTTTTTTGTTTGGCTTGAGCCAAGGAATCCATCAGAAGTGGAATTTTGTTTCTAGGCCCTACGGTTTGGGAGATATGGACCAAAACGCAAAATGGTGCGCTATAGCGCCACCATCAGGCCAATGTGGGTCTCTGTGCTTTAGCATGGTCTCGCAAAGAGACTACACCATCCTGCCAAGTTTGGTCTCCCTGGGCCTTACGGTCTAGGCTGCAGTATGCGTTTTATCAGTAGAAAAATAATAATAAGAAAGAAAGAAAAAACCCGACAATAACAATAGGTTTCCCACACTGTGTGTGTGAACCCTAAATATAGCCGCAAGCGGCGATTGGCGGGTTCACACAAAAAAAGGCAAAAAAGCCCAAAGGGTCTTTTAGACCAACAAGTGATATGAAGCTACTTCAGTCCAAAAAATGGACAGATAATGTAATTTGCAAAAAATTATTCAACTGGGGCAATAAAGGCCCAAAAGATCAAAACAAAATGTATTGGCAAAATGATTCAGATCATAGAAGTTAATCAAATGCTGTGATTAGCTTTGTATGTGTGTGTTTGTGTGTTTTTTCATGTATGCATTAAGGGCTTTGTTGGTTGGCTTGAGCCAATGAATACAGCTGAAGTAGAATTTTGTTTCTAGGCCATACAGTGTGGAAGATATATGCAAAATAATTCAGACCATACAACTAAATCAAATGCTGAGATTAGGTTAAAAGCACTGACCCAGGGGCCTAGTCAAATAAATATACCTTTGGCTGAATTTGACTGAAGTTGTGATCATAGCAGCAGGGGAGCTCTTGTTAATGCCCCACATGTAAACCCCACTCTTTAACCCTTTTCATTTAGCTGACAAAATCTGTCACATGTGAATCTCAAACAAACCAAAGAGTGATGGCTTAGTATACAATAAAATAACACAAATATTCTTATCTCTGCCTGTTCATGATGTTCTCATCCCTACTCTGACATGTTCTCACTGTTGTGCCCTTAGTAGGGAGGCCACTAGGAATGTGTATCTAACAAGACTTTGATGATAAGTAAAGCATGCAGTTATTTAGAGGTTGTGTGTGAAATGTGAATTACATGTGTCTGTCCTCTCTTATGTCATTTCAGGATGTATAGAGGGCATGTGTTGAGAGTGTGGATGGAAAAATGAAGCTAAATATCAGATAGTGTGTTGGAAATGGCTAGAGAAATGTATATATGTAGCATATAGGAAGTCCTGTGTGAGGGTGTGTGGAAAAAAGAAGTTAAATATCTGTATATTAGTCACTGGGTAATTGGTAGTAATGGCTAGAATTAGTGTGTATGTGAAACCTATAGGCCAGAGAGGCCTTTGTTTTTGTGAGTGCATGTGAAAGAGAGAGAGGGAGGAGGGAGAGCCCAAGGGTTGTAAAGTGTTAGAAGCATGGGGGAGTGGAGGAGGGGGGCAGCGTGTGTGAGAATGGCAAACGTGCGTGTCTTATTCAACTGAGGCAATAAAGGCCCAAAAGATCAAAATAAAATGTATTGGCAAAATGATTCAGATCATAGAAGTTAATCAAATGCTGTGATTAGCTTTGTATGTGTGTGTTTGTGTGTTTTTTCATGTATGCAGTAAGGGCTTCTTGAGGCTTTTTTGGTTAGCTTGAGCAAAGGAATACAGCTGAAGTAGAATTTTGTTTCTAGGCCATACAGTGTGGAAGATATTAGCAAAATGATTCAGACCATACAACTAAATCAAATGCTGAGATTAGGTTAAAAGCACTGACACACTGACCCAGGGGCCTAGTCAAATAAATATACCTTTGGCTGAATTTGTCAGAAGTTGTGAACATAGCAGCAGGAGAGCTCTTGTTAATGCCCCACATGTAAACCCCACTCTTTAACCCTTTTCATTTAGCTGACAAAATCTGTCACATGTGAATCTCAAACAAACCAAAGAGTGATGGCTTACTATACAATAAAATAACACAAATATTCTTATCTTTGCCTGTTCATGATGTTCTCATCCCTACTCTGACATGTTCTCACTGTTGTGCCCATAGTAGGGAGGCCACTAGGAATGTGTATCTAACAAGACTTTGATGATAAGTAAAGCATGCAGTTATATAGAGGTTGTGTGTGAAATGTGAATTACATATCTCTGTCCTCTCTTATGTCATTTCAGGATGTATAGAGGGCATGAGTTGAGAGTGTGGATGGAAAAGTGAAGCTAAATATCAGTTAGTGTGTTGGAAATGGCTAGAGAAATGTATATATGAAGCATATAGGAAGTCCTGTGTGAGGGTGTGTGGAAAAAAAGAAGCTAAATATCTGTATATTAGTCACTGGGTAATTGGTAGTAATGGCTAGAATTTGTGTGTATGTAAAACCTATAGGTCAGAGAGGCCTTTGTTTTTGTGAGTGCATGTGAAAGAGAGAGAGGGAGGAGGGAGAGCCCATGGGTTGTAAAATGTTAGAAGGGTGGGGGAGTGGAGGAGGGGGGCAGCGTGTGCGAGAATGGCACGTGCGTGTGGGCTGAGCAGCTCTCGTCTTCTCCCTGCACAGCTCAGTATGGAAAATGAAAATATTTACTGTAGAGCTGTTTGTGGACGGATTTGGCTCAAAATTGGCACATCACACCACAATGGTCATGTGAATGTGGATGTCAATTTTCATAACAATCAGACATACTATGGCGTAGTTATTGAACTGTGAATTTGATGTGTTACGATGGTAGCATTATGATGCATATGAAAAATATTAATTTGTGAAAACCTTAGGATTTTCTCCCTAATCTTAGCATTTCAGAGTCTGCTGAGTATTACAAGGTGTGATTTAAAGGTGATGGAGTTAAAATGCTAGGACTAGTATGAAAATGACAAGTTATATATATTTGATAATAGTGAAAAAGTGGTACATTTTTGCAAAGCACATGTAATTAGAAAGTTGCTAGGAATTCTGCATACAATCATATGAGTGCAAGCATTTCTTGATAAATGAAAATATGTAGGAGAAATTCTGGATTTTCTAGTATAGCGCCACCTAGTGGTGCAATTCCCTTCTAACATGAGTATGTCTTAGAGGGTGTGTACATGAACATACCATGTCAGTTTCATGTGTATGTACCTATGGTAAGTCTGTCAAATGGCCAATTAATTCAAATAAAAATTAATTGGCTCATGGCGGCCATGTTTTTTGAGTGATGAGGTCATCATTGTGTGCCTTGATACCACTTGGGCCCCTGATGATGCCTGTAAAGTTTGGGCTTGATGTGACTAATGGTTTCTGAGAAACAAATTTCCCCATGTTATAGCGCCCCCTATTGGACAATCGTGGCCAGCTTTGACCTGTGACCTCTGAGTCATGTGCCCTAACAACTGATAAATTTTCATAAAGATAGGTCAAAGCATTGCTGAGATATAGCTGCTGAAGTCAATTTGGCCACGCCTCAGAGCTATTGATTGACATGTGACAACCAGACTGTATACCAATGTCACAGTTTTGTTGATGTTCCTTGATAATGAGATTCTTGTGAATATTTTGACACCAAGATTGTGGTGATCAGATGAAAAACCAGGGACTAGTATAAAAAAGTAGGTTTTGCATATTATGCAAATTAGCAAAAAATCTAAGTAGGCGGAGCTTAATGGTTCTTGAGGCTTTTTTGTTTGTCTGGAGCCAAGGAATGCACCTGAAGTGGAATTTTGTTTCTAGGACCTACGGGGTGGGAGATATGAACCCAAACGCAAAATGCTGCGCTATAGCGCCACCATCAGGCCAATGTGGGTGTCTGTACTTTAGCACGGTCCCGCAAACAGACTACACCATTCTGCCAAGATTGGTCTTCCTGGGCCTTACGGTCTAGGCTGCAGTATGCGTTTTATGCGGAGAAAAATAATAATAAATATAGCCGCAAGCGGCGATTGGCGGGTTCACACAAAAAAAGGCAAAAAAGCCCAAAAGGTATTTTAGACTAACAAATTGGCCTCTTGGCCTCAACAGGCAAAAAGAAGCCCAATAGGTCCTTTAGACCCAAAAGTGAATAGAAGCTGTTTGAGTGGAAAAAATGCACAAATAAATCAATGTGACAAAACATTCAATTCAACTGAGGCACTAAAGGCCCAAAAGGATCAAAATAATGTGTATTGGCAAAATGATTCAGATCACAGAACTAAATCACATGCTGAGATCAGCTTTGTGTGTGTTTGTGTGGTGTTTCATGTGAGCAATAGTTTTCAGTCAGTTCTGGTGTTTGGCCACTAGATGGAGCCCAAGTACTACCATACTGATATCTCATTAATCTCAGTAATGTAATAGGACATTTTGGTGAAATAAAAGGTTCATTTCTGGTCAGGCAGTGCACTTTTTGTTATGAGATGTAATTGCAATGTTATAGACCTCATTGATATGAATCATACAAGCCCCATTACTTGTCTGTATTCTGCATAACAGCATTGCTGCATGAGTTTTTATGATTTCTTAGGTTTTTGGGTACTGTAGCGCCCCCGACAGGCCAATGTGAACCAAACGTGGCCTACCTCACAAGGACCTCAGTGTATAAAAGCCTTTCAAATTGGGAGTTGATCACTTACATGGTTTATGAGTTATAGCAATAAAGGTCATTTATGGCATGGCCAGAAGGATATAATGGAAAAATTGACCAATCAGAAAAATATAAATGCAACATTTTTTCCATATTTAGTTAACTACAGTGTCTACAGATTATGCCTATGCCATTTTTGCCATCATTGGATCAAATTCCAAGGACTAGTTCTTAAAGAGCTATTTTCAAACAATTGATGAATGTGACAAAAGTGTGCATTTTTTAATAGGACTTGTAATTGCAAAGTTGTCAGGCGTACTGCAAGGACTCAAAAGAATCAAGCGGCATGTTCCTAAGTGAAAATTTGGAGGAGTTATGCATGATTTTCCCAAATAGCGCCACCTAGTGGCCAAATGTTTCAAAACTGCACAGCATGACACATAGTCCTGAGAAATGCACAGTGGTGAGGTTTCATGTTGATTGGGCAATAGTAAGTCTATCAAATGGCCAATTAGGTCAAATCAAAATTAATTGGCTCATGGCGGCCATGTTTTTTGAGTGATGATGTCATCATTGTGTCCCTTGATACCAATTAGGCCCCTGATGATGCCTGTAAAGTTTTGGCTTGATGTGACTAATGGTTTCTGAGAAACAGTTTTTCCCATGTTATAGCGCCCCCTATTGGACAATCTGGGCCAGCTTTGACGTGTGACCTCAGAGTCATGTGCCCTAACAACTGATAAATTTTCATGAAGATTGGTCAAAGCGTTGCTGAGATCTAGCTGCTGAAGTAAATTTGGCCACGCCTCAGAGCTATTGATTGACATGTCACAACGACAATGTATGCAAATGTAACAATTTTGTTCAAATTTATTGATAATGAGATTCTTCTGAATATTTTGACACCAAGATTGAAGAAATCCGATGAAAAACCAGGGACTAGTATAAAAAAGTAGGTTTTGCATATTATGCAAATTAGCTAAAAATCTAAGTAGGCGGAGCTTAATGGTTCTTGAGGCTTTTTTGTTTGTCTGGAGCCAAGGAATGCACCTGAAGTGGAATTTTGTTTCTACGACCTACGGGGTGGGAGATATGGACCAAAACGCAAAATGCTGCGCTATAGCGCCACCATCAGGCCAATGTGGGTCTCTGTACTTTAGCACGGTCCCGCAAACAGACTACACCAGTCTGCCAAGTTTGGTCTTCCTGGGCCTTACGGTTTAGGCTGCAGTATGCGTTTTATCCGGAGAAAAATAATAATAATAATAAGAAGAAAAAAAAAAAAAAAAAAGAAGAAAAATTCGAGCAATTACAATAGGTTTCCCACACTACGTGTGTGAACCCTAAATATAGCCGCAAGCGGCGATTGGCGGGTTCACACAAAAAAAGGCAAAAAAGCCCAAAGGGTCTTTTAGACCAACAAATTGGCCTCTTGGCCTCAATAGGCAAAAAGAAGCCCAATAGGTCCTTTAGACCCAAAAGTGAATAGAAGCTGTTTGAGTGGAAAAAATGCATAAGTAAATCAATGTGACAAAACATTCAATTCAACTGAGGCACTAAAGGCCCAAAAGGATCAAAATAATGTGTATTGGCAAAATGATTCAGATCACAGAACTAAATCACATGCTGAGATCAGCTTTGTGTGCGTTTGTGTGGTGTTTCATGTGAGCAATTGTTTTCAGTCAGTTTCGGTGTTTGGCCACTAGATGGAGCCCAAGTACTATCATACTGATATCTCATTAATCTCAGTAATGCAATGACATTTTGGTGAATTAAAAGGTTCATTTCTGGTCAGGCAGTGCACTTTTTGTTATGAGATGTAATTGCAATGTTATAGACCTCATTGATCTGAATCATACAAGCCCCATTACTTGTCTGTATTCTGCATAACAAGATTGCTGCGTGAGTTTTTATGATTTCTCAGGTTTTTGGGTACTGTAGCGCCTCCGACAGGCCAATTTGAACCAAACTTGGCCTACCTCACAAGGACCTCAGTCTATAAAAGCCTTTCAAATTGGGAGTTGATCACTTACATGGTTTATGAGTGATAGCAATAAAGGTCATTTATGGCATGGCCAGAAGGATATAATGGAAAAATTGACCAATCAGACAAATAAAAATGCAACATTTTTTCCTTATTTAGTTAACTACAGTGTCTACAGATTATGCCTATGCCATTTTTGCCATCATTGGATCAAATTCCTAGGACTAGTTCTTAAAGAGCTATTTTCAAACAATTGATGAATGTGACAAAAGTATGCATTTTTTAATAGGACTTGTAATTGCAAAGTTGTCAGGTCTACTGCAAGGTATAAAATGAAACAAGTTGCATGTTCCTAAGTGAAAATTTGGAGGAGTTATGTATGATTTTCACAAATAGCGCCACCTAGTGGCCAAATGTTTTAACACTGCACAGTATGACACATAGTCCTGGGATATGTACAGTGATGAGGTTTCATGTTGATTGGCCAATGGTAAGTCTGTCAAATGGCCAATTAATTCAAATAAAAATTAATTGGCTCATGGCGGCCATGTTTTTTGAGTGATGAGGTCATCATTGTGTGCCTTGATACCACTTGGGCCCCTGATGATGCCTGTAAAGTTTGGGCTTGATGTGACTAATGGTTTCTGAGAAACAAATTTCCCCATGTTATAGCGCCCCCTATTGGACAATCGTGGCCAGCTTTGACCTGTGACCTCTGAGTCATGTGCCCTAACAACTGATAAATTTTCATAAAGATAGGTCAAAGCATTGTTGAGATATAGCTGCTGAAGTAAATTTGGCCACGCCTCAGAGCTATTGATTGACATGTCACAACTACAATGTATGCAAATGTAACAATTTTGTTCAAATTTATTGATAATGAGATTCTTCTGAATATTTTGACACCAAGATTGAAGAAATCCGATGAAAAACCAGGGACTAGTATAAAAAAGTAGGTTTTGCATATTATGCAAATTAGCAAAAAATCTAAGTAGGCGGAGCTTAATGGTTCTTGAGGCTTTTTTGTTTGTCTAGAGCCAAGGAATGCACCTGAAGTGGAATTTTGTTTCTAGGACCTACGGGGTGGGAGATATGGACCAAAACGCAAAATGCTGCGCTATAGCGCCACCATCAGGCCAATGTGGGTCTCTGTACTTTAGCACGGTCCCGCAAACAGTCTACACCAGTCTGCCAAGTTTGGTCTCCCTGGGCCTTACGGTTTAGGCTGCAGTATGCGTTTTATGCGGAGAAAAATAATAATAAATATAGCCGCAAGCGGCGATTGGCGGGTTCACACAAAAAAAGGCAAAAAAGCCCAAAGGGTCTTTTAGACCAACAAATTGGCCTCTTGGCCTCAATAGGCAAAAAGAAGCCCAATAGGTCATTTAGACCCAAAAGTGAATAGAAGCTGTTTGAGTGGAAAAAATGCATAAGTAAATCAATGTGACAAAACATTCAATTCAACTGAGGCACTAAAGGCCCAAAAGGATCAAAATAATGTGTATTGGCAAAATGATTCAGATCACAGAACTAAATCACATGCTGAGATCAGCTTTGTGTGCGTTTGTGTGGTGTTTCATGTGAGCAATTGTTTTCAGTCAGTTTCGGTGTTTGGCCACTAGATGGAGCCCAAGTACTATGATACTGATATCTTATTAATCTCAGTAATGCAATGACATTTTGGTGAATTAAAAGGTTCATTTCTGGTCAGGCAGTGCACTTTTTGTTATGAGATGTAATTGCAATGTTATAGATCTCATTGATCTGAATCATACAAGCCCCATTACTTGTCTGTATTCTGCATAACAAGATTGCTGCGTGAGTTTTTATGATTTCTCAGGTTTTTGGGTACTGTAGCGCCTCCGACAGGCCAATTTGAACCAAACTTGGCCTACCTCACAAGGACCTCAGTGTATAAAAGCCTTTCAAATTGGGAGTTGATCACTTACATGGTTTATGAGTTATAGCAATAAAGGTCATTTATGGCATGGGCAGAAGGATATAATGGAAAAATTGACCAATCAGACAAATAAAAATGCAACATTTTTTCCTTATTTAGTTAACTACAGTGTCTACAGATTATGCCTATGCCATTTTTGCCATCATTGGATCAAATTCCTAGGACTAGTTCTTAAAGAGCTATTTTCAAACAATTGATGAATGTGACAAAAGTATGCATTTTTTAATAGGACTTGTAATTGCAAAGTTGTCAGGTCTACTGCAAGGTATAAAAAGAAACAAGTTGCATGTTCCTAAGTGAAAATTTGGAGGAGTTATGCATGATTTTCACAAATAGCGCCACCTAGTGGCCAAATGTTTCAACACTGCACAGTATGACACATAGTCCTGGGATATACACAGTGATGAGGTTTCAAGTTGATTGGCCAATGCTAAGTCTGTCAAATGGCCAATTAATTCAAATAAAAATTAATTGGCTCATGGCGGCCATGTTTTTTGAGTGATGAGGTCATCATTGTGTGCCTTGATACCACTTGGGCCCCTGATGATGCCTGTAAAGTTTGGGCTTGATGTGACTAATGGTTTCTGAGAAACAAATTTCCCCATGTTATAGCGCCCCCTATTGGACAATCGTGGCCAGCTTTGACCTGTGACCTCTGAGTCATGTGCCCTAACAACTGATAAATTTTCATAAAGATAGGTCAAAGCATTGCTGAGATATAGCTGCTGAAGTCAATTTGGCCACGCCTCAGAGCTATTGATTGACATGTGACAACCAGACTGTATACCAATGTCACAGTTTTGTTGATGTTCCTTGATAATGAGATTCTTGTGAATATTTTGACACCAAGATTGTGGTGATCAGATGAAAAACCAGGGACAAGTATGAAAAAGTAGGTTTTGCATATTATGCAAATTAGCAAAAATCTAAGTAGGCGGAGCTTAATGGTTCTTGAGGCTTTTTTGTTTGTCTGGAGCCAAGGAATGCACCTGAAGTGGAATTTTGTTTCTACGACCTACGGGGTGGGAGATATGAACCCAAACGCAAAATGCTGCGCTATAGCGCCACCATCAGGCCAATTTGGGTGTCTGTACTTAAGCACGGTCCCGCAAACAGACTACACCAGTCTGCCAAGTTTGGTCTCCCTGGGCCTTACGGTTTAGGCTGCAGTATTTAGTTAACTACAGTGTCTACAGATTATGCCTATGCCATTTTTGCCATCATTGGATCAAATTCCTAGGACTAGTTCTTAAAGAGCTATTTTCAAACAATTGATGAATGTGACAAAAGTATGCATTTTTTAATAGGACTTGTAATTGCAAAGTTGTCAGGTCTACTGCAAGGTATAAAAAGAAACAAGTTGCATGTTCCTAAGTGAAAATTTGGAGGAGTTATGCATGATTTTCACAAATAGCGCCACCTAGTGGCCAAATGTTTCAACACTGCACAGTATGACACATAGTCCTGGGATATACACAGTGATGAGGTTTCAAGTTGATTGGCCAATGCTAAGTCTGTCAAATGGCCAATTAATTCAAATAAAAATTAATTGGCTCATGGCGGCCATGTTTTTTGAGTGATGAGGTCATCATTGTGTGCCTTGATACCACTTGGGCCCCTGATGATGCCTGTAAAGTTTGGGCTTGATGTGACTAATGGTTTCTGAGAAACAAATTTCCCCATGTTATAGCGCCCCCTATTGGACAATCGTGGCCAGCTTTGACCTGTGACCTCTGAGTCATGTGCCCTAACAACTGATAAATTTTCATAAAGATAGGTCAAAGCATTGCTGAGATATAGCTGCTGAAGTCAATTTGGCCACGCCTCAGAGCTATTGATTGACATGTGACAACCAGACTGTATACCAATGTCACAGTTTTGTTGATGTTCCTTGATAATGAGATTCTTGTGAATATTTTGACACCAAGATTGTGGTGATCAGATGAAAAACCAGGGACAAGTATGAAAAAGTAGGTTTTGCATATTATGCAAATTAGCAAAAATCTAAGTAGGCGGAGCTTAATGGTTCTTGAGGCTTTTTTGTTTGTCTGGAGCCAAGGAATGCACCTGAAGTGGAATTTTGTTTCTACGACCTACGGGGTGGGAGATATGAACCCAAACGCAAAATGCTGCGCTATAGCGCCACCATCAGGCCAATTTGGGTGTCTGTACTTAAGCACGGTCCCGCAAACAGACTACACCAGTCTGCCAAGTTTGGTCTCCCTGGGCCTTACGGTTTAGGCTGCAGTATGCGTTTTATCCGGAGAAAAATAATAATAATAATAATAATAAGAAAGAAGAAAAATCCTAACAATAACAATAGGTTTCCCACACTATGTGTGTGAACCCTAATAAGAAGAACTAGATGGACCCAAGTTCTACCATACTGATATCTCATTAATTTCAGCAATGAAATAGTACTTTTGGTGAATTAAAAGGTTAATTTCTGGTCAGGTATTGCACTTTTTGTTATGAGATGTAAATGCAATGATATAGACCTCATTGATGTGAATCATACAAGACCCATTACTTGTCTGTATTCTGCATAACAAGATTGCAGCATCAGTTTTTATGATTTCTTAGGTTTTTGGGTACTGTAGCGCCCCCGACAGGCCAATTTGAACCAAACTTTGCATACCTCACAGGGACCTCAGTGTTTAAAAGCCTTTCAAATTGGGAGTTGATCGCTTACATGGTTTATGAGTTATAGCAATAAAGGTCATTTATGGCATGGCCAGAAGGATATAATGGAAAAATGGGCCCACCTGAATATTTTAAAATCCAATATTTTTAATAAAGTTTTTACCTCCAGAGTCTACAGATTATGCTCATACCAATTGTTCCATAATTAGATCATATTTCTAGGACTAATTCCAAAAGAGCTGTTTTCAAACAATTAATGAATGTGACAAAAGTATGCATTTTTTAATAGGACTTGTAAAGGCAAAGTTGTCAGGTCTACTGCAAGGAATAAAAAGAATCAAGTTGCATGTTCCTAAGTGTAAATTTGGAGGAGTTATGCATGATTTTCACAAATAGCGCCACCTAGTGGCCAAATGTTTCAAAACTGCACAGCGTGACACACAGTCCTGAGATATGCACAGTGGTGAGGTTTCATGTTGATTGGCCAATGGTAAGTCTGTCAAATAGCCAATTAATTGAAAAAATAAAATTAATTGGCTCATGGCGGCCATGTTTTTTGAGTGATGATGTCATCATTGTGTGCCTTGATATCACTTGGGCCCCTGATGATGCCTGTAAAGTTTTGGCTTAATGTGACTAACGGTTTCTGAGAAACAGTTTTTCCCATGTTATAGCGCCCCCTATTGGACAATCGTGGCCAGCTTTGATCTGTGACCTCAGAGTCATGTGCCCTAACAACTGATAAAATTTCATGAAGATTGGTCAAAGCGTTGCTGAGATATAGCTGCATAAGTAAATTTGGCCACGCCTCGGAGCTATTGATTGACATGTCACAACCAGAATTTATGCAAATGTCACAATTTTTTTGGATAATTATTGATAATGAGATTCTTCTGAATATTTTGACACCAAGATTGAAGGAATCCGATGAAAAACCAGGGACTAGTAGGAAAAAGTACGTTTTGCATATTATGCAAATTAGCAAAAAATCTAAGTAGGCGGAGCTTAATGGTTCTTGAGGCTTTTTTGTTTGTCTGGAGCCAAGGAATGCACCTGAAGTGGAATTTTGTTTCTAGGACCTACAGGGTGGGAGATATGGACCAAAACGCAAAATGCTGCGCTATAGCGCCACCATCAGGCCAATGTGGGTGTCTGTACTTTAGCACGGTCCTGCAAACAGACTACACCATTCTGCCAAGTTTGGTGTCTCTGGGCCTTACGGTCTAGGCTGCAGTATGCGTTTTATCAGTAGAAAAATAATAATAATAATAATAAGAAAAAGAAGAAAAATTCGAGCAATTACAATAGGTTTCCCACACTACGTGTGTGAACCCTAAAGAAAAATCCGAGCAATTACAATAGGTTTCCCACACTACGTGTGTGAACCCTAAATATAGCCGCAAGCGGCAATGAGCGGGCTCCTCGCAAGTGGCATAGGTACCGACTTGCATGCCTGCGGCGAAGGCATAGTAGATATGGCTAGGCCAGTGTGTATGTGAAACCTATTGGTAGGCCAGTGCATGTGTGTGCATGTGTAATAGAGAGAGAGAGGGGTTTGGTGTGATAATGTTTGTTTTCATCAGTTAGAGCTGTGTATGTGTGTGAGTGATTGGATATAATGGGCAGTCTTAGTTGTCACAGTGAACTCACATGTCTGACATGACAGTGTATGTGCTCAATTTGTGATGCATACACATAAGTAGGTGTATGTGTGTGTGTGTGTGTGTGTGAATTAGGTGTTTATATGTGTTACTCTAATGTATGAGTAGGCATGGCTAAGGCAGTGTGTATGTGAAGCTTATAGGGAGGCCTGTTTTTTCTGTGAGTGCATGTGAAATAGAGAGAGGGAGGGGGAGACAGAGACCATGGGTTGTTAAGTGTTAGAAGGTTGGGGGAGTGTGGGGGGGAGTGGATGAGAGGGGCACTCTGCGTGTGTGAGAAGTGAGTGCATGTGAAATAGAGAGAGGGAGGGGGAGACAGAGACATGGGTTGTTAAGTGTTAGAAGGTTGGGGGAGTGTGGGGGGAGTGGATGAGAGGGGCACTCTGCGTCTGCGAGAATGAGAGCGTGCGTGCCTGCAAAAGGCTCTCTACCGCTCCTTGCACTGCTGAGTATGGAAATTGAAAATATTCACTGTAGAGTCATTTGTGGACGGATTTAGCTCAAACTTGGCAAATATCACCTCAATGGTCATGTGAATGTGCATGTCAATTTTCATAAGGATTGGACATACTATGGCAGAGTTATTAAAATATGAATTTGATGTGTTATGATGGTACCATTGTGATGCATATGAAAAATATAAATTTGTGGAAATCTTAGGATTTCTTGCACAACATTTGCATGGCATAGTCTGCTGAGTATATCAAGGTGTGATTTGAGGTGATGGAGTGAAAATCCTAGGCGTAGTATGGAAAATGGAAATTATACATATTTGATAATATGTGAAAATCCGTACATTTTTGTAAAGCACTTGCAATTACAAAGTTGTTAAGGGTTCTACGTAGAATCATATGAGTCTAAGTTTGTTGTTTTATGTCATACTATGTGGGTGTAATTCAGGAGTTTCTAGTATAGCGCCACCTAGTGGTGCAATTGCCATCATACCCCAGTATGTCTTAGAGGGTGTGCACCTGAACATGCCATGTGAGTTTCAGGTCAATTGACATATGTAAAGCTTGTAAAGCTTGTGAAATTGTATACTGACAGCTAATTGGTCGATGGTGGCGGCCATATTGGACATATGATGGTGCAGACCTAGGACCTGTCTCAGAGGTGCATGTAGATGATGCATACCAAGTTTTGTGTTATTTGGCCAATCGGTGTGTGCAGGAGAGTTTTTTGGCAGTTATAGCGCCCCCTAGGTGTGAATGTGTGCCAAAATGTATGGGCAGGTGTAGACGCCCAACAGGTACATGTATATGAAATTTGGTGTGAATATGTAAAAGTATGCATGAGATACAGCAGAAAATGTGCATTTTTGGCTGTGAAATTTTTGCCCCTTGACTTGTGTGGCATGTGGCCACGCCCATGTGCAGAAATGTGCATTTTTTGTTAAAAATTATAAAAGTTCAGACTCTTCTGAACGTTTTGATACCACATATGTGCATGTATGTGAAAAATCCAGGGACTAGTTAGCTCTCAAAAATGTGTGCGATTTTGCATATTATGCAAATTAGCTCGAAAACGAAGTAGGCGGAGCTTATGGGTTCTTGAGGCTTTTTGGTAGGTTTGGAGACAAGGAACATGTATATGAAAGAATTTTAAATTTAGGACATACGTGGTACTGGCAATTTACTTGAATGCGTTTGCGTGCGCTGTAGCGCCACCTATGGGCGGATTTGGCTGGCGTCTTGCGCCTGAGTAGCGGGAGGGACTACTACCTATTGACCAAGTTTCAAGTCTGTAGGCCTTACGGTTTGGGCTGTGCGAACCGTTTTAAGGCAGAAAAAGAATAATAATAATAAGAAATATAGCCGCAAGCGGCGATTGGCGGGTTCACACAAAAAAAGGCACAAAAGCCCAAAGGGTCTTTTAGACCAACAAGTGATATGAAGCTACTTCAGTCCAAAAAATGGACAGATAAAGTAATTTGCAAAAAATTATTCAACTGGGGCAATAAAGGCCCAAAAGATCAAAACAAAATGTCATGGCAAAATGATTCAGATCATAGAAGTTAATCAAATGCTGTGATTAGCTTTGTATGTGTGTGTTTGTGTGTTTTTTCATGTATGCAGTAAGGGCTTCTTGAGGCTTTTTTGATTGGCTTGAGCAAAGGAATACAGCTGAAGTAGAATTTTGTTTCTAGGCCATACAGTGTGGAAGATATTAAACAAAATGATTCAGACCATACAACTAAATCAAATGCTGAGATTAGGTTAAAAGCACTGACACACTGACCCAGGGGCCTAGTCAAATAAATATACCTTTGGCTGAATTTGTCAGAAGTTGTGAACATAGCAGCAGGAGAGCTCTTGTTAATGCCCCACATGTAAACCCCACTCTTTAACCCTTTTCATTTAGCTGACAAAATCTGTCACATGTGAATCTCAAACAAACCAAAGAGTGATGGCTTACTATACAATAAAATAACACAAATATTCTTATCTTTGCCTGTTCATGATGTTCTCATCCCTACTCTGACATGTTCTCACTGTTGTGCCCATAGTAGGGAGGCCACTAGGAATGTGTATCTAACAAGACTTTGATGATAAGTAAAGCATGCAGTTATTTAGAGGTTGTGTGTCAAATGTGAATTACATGTCTCTGTCCTCTCTTGTGTCATTTCAGGATGTATAGAGGGCATGTGTTGAGAGTGTGGATGGAAAAATGAAGCTAAATTATCAGTTAGTGTGTTGGAAATGGCTAGAGAAATGTATATATGAAGCATATAGGAAGTCCCATGTGAGGATGTGTGGAAAAAAGAGGCTAAATATCTGTATATTAGTCACTGGGTAATTGGTAGTAATGGCTAGAATTAGTGTGTATGTGAAACCTATAGGCCAGAGAGGCCTTTGTTTTTGTGAGTGCATGTGAAGGAGAGAGAGGGGGAGGGAGAGCCCATGGGTTGTAAAGTGTTAGAAGCATGGGGGAGTGGAGGAGGGGGGCAGCGTGTGTGAGAACGTGCGTGTCTTAGCAGCTGTCTATGTCTCCCTGCACTGGTCAGTATGGAAAATGAAAATATTCACTGTAGAGCTGTTTGTGGACGGATTTGGCTCAAACTTGGCACACAGCACCACAATGGTCATGTGAATGTGGTTGTCAATTTTCATAACAATCAGACATACTATGGCATAGTTATTGAACTGTGAATTTGATGTGTTACGATGGTAGCATTGTGATGCATATGAAAAATATTAATTTGTGAAAACCTTAGGATTTTCTTGCTAATCTTAGCATTTCAGAGTCTGCTGAGTATTACAAGGTGTGATTTAAAGGTAATGGAGTTAAAATGCTAGGACTAGTATGAAAATGACAAGTTATATATATTTGATAATAGTGAAAAAGTGGTAAATTTTTGCAAAACACATGTAATTAGAAAGTTGCTAGGAATTCTGCATACAATCATATGAGTGCAAGCATTTCTTGATAAGTGAAAATATGTAGGAGAAATTCTGGATTTTCTAGTATAGCGCCACCTAGTGGTGCAATTCCCTTCTAACATGAGTATGTCTTAGAGGGTGTGTACATGAACATACCATGTCAGTTTCATGTGTATGAACCTATGGTAAGTCTGTCAAATGGCCAATTAATTCAAATAAAAATTAATTAGCTCTTGGCGGCCATGTTTTTTGAGTGATGATGTCATCCATGTGTGTCTTGATACCACTTGGGCCCCTGATGATGCGAGTAAAGTTTTGGCTTGATGTGACTAATGGTTTCTGAGATACAGTTTTTCCCATGTTATAGCGCCCCCTATTGGACAATCATGGCCAGCTTTGACCTGTGACCTTTGAATCATGTGCTCTAACAACTGATAAATTTCCATGAAGACTGGTCAAAGCATTGCTGAGATATAGCTGCTGAAGTCAATTTGGCCACGCCTCAGAGCTATTGATTGACATGTGACAACCAGACTGTATACCCATGTCACAGTTTTGTTGATATTCCTTGATAATGAGATTCTTGTGAATATTTTGACACCAAGATTGTGGTGATCAGATGAAAAACCAGGGACTAGTATAAAAAAGTAGGTTTTGCATATTATGCAAATTAGCAAAAAATCTAAGTAGGCGGAGCTTAATGGTTCTTGAGGCTTTTTTGTTTGTCTGGAGCCAAGGAATGCACCTGAAGTGGAATTTTGTTTCTAGGACCTTCGGGGTGGGAGATATGAACCCAAACGCAAAATGCTGCGCTATAGCGCCACCATCAGGCCAATTTGGGTGTCTGTACTTTAGCACGGTCCCGCAAACAGACTACACCAGTCTGCCAAGTTTGGTCTACCTGGGCCTTACGGTCTAGGCTGCAGTATGCGTTTTATGCGGAGAAAAATAATAATAAGAAATATAGCCGCAAGCGGCAATTGGCGGGTTCACACACGAATAGGCCACTTGGCTTCAATAGGCAATAGACCCAATAGGTCCTTTAGACCCAAAAGAAGCTGTTTGAGTGGAAAAAATGCACAAATAAATCAATGTGCAAAAAAATGTTCAATTGGGGCACTAAAGGCCCAAAAGGATCAAAATATTGTGTATTGGCAAAATGATTCAAATCACAGAACTAAATCACATGCTGAGATCAGCTTTGTGTGTGTTTTTGTGTGGTGTTTCATTTGAGCAATAGTTTTCAGTTCGTTTCAATGTATGGCCACTAGATGGAGCCCAAGTACTACCATACTGATATCTCATTAATCTCAGTAATGCAATATGACATTTTGGTGAATTAAAAGGTTCATTTCTGGTCAGGCAGTGCACTTTTTGTTATAAGATGCAATTGCAATGTTATATAACTTATTGATCTGGATCATACAAGACCAATTACTTGTCTGTATTCTGCATAACAAGATTGCAGCATGAGTTTTTATGTTTTCTTAGGTTTTTGGGTACTGTAGCGCCCCCGACAGGCCAATTTGAACCAAACTTGGCATGCCTCACAAGGACTTCAGGATATAAAAGCCTTTTAAATTGGGAGTTGATTGCATACATGGTTTATGAGTTATAGCAATATAGGTCATATATGGCATGGCCACAATGATATAATGGGAAAATGGACCAATCAGAAAAATAAAAATCCAAAATTTTTTAAATCACTTTTTACCTACAGAGTGTACTGATTATGCTCATAGCAATTTTGCCATAATTGGATCAAATTCCTATGACTAGTTCTTAAAGAGCTATTTTCAAACAATTGATGAATGTGACAAAAGTATGCATTTTTTAATAGGACTTGTAATTGCAAATTTGTCAGGTCTACTGCAAGGAATAAAAATAAACAAGTTGCATGTTCCTAAGTGAAAATTTGGAGGAGTTATGCATGATTTTCACAAATAGCGCCACCTAGTGGCCAAATGTTTCAAAACTGCACAGCATGACACATAGTCCTGAGATATGCACAGTGGTGAGGTTTCATGTTGTTTGGCCAATGGTAAGTCTGTCAAATGGCCAATTAATTCAAATAAAAATTAATTGGCTCATGGCGGCCATGTTTTTTGAGTGATGATGTCATCATTGTGTGTCTTGATATCACTTGGGCCCCTGATGATGCCTGTAAAGTTTTGGCTTGATGTGACTAATGGTTTCTGAGATACAGTTTTTCCCATGTTATAGCGCCCCCTATTGGACAATCGTGGCCAGCTTTGACCTATGACCTCGGAGTCATGTGCCCTAACAACTGTTAAAATTTTATGAAGATCGGTCAAAGCGTTGCTGAGATATGGCTGTTTAAGTAAATTTGGCCACGCCTTGGAGCTATTGATTGACATGTGACAACCAGACTGTATGCAAATCTCAAAATGTTTTTAAGCAACTTTGATAATGAGATTCTCCTGAATATTTTGACACCAAGTTTGTGGTGATCCGATGAAAAACCAGGGACTAGTATAAAAAAGTAGGTTTTGCATATTATGCAAATTAGCAAAAAATCTAAGTAGGCGGAGCTTAATGGTTCTTGAGGCTTTTTTGTTTGGCTTGAGCCAAGGAATCCATCAGAAGTGGAATTTTGTTTCTAGGCCCTACGGTTTGGGAGATATGGACCAAAACGCAAAATGGTGCGCTATAGCGCCACCATCAGGCCAATGTGGGTCTCTGTGCTTTAGCACGGTCTCGCAAAGAGACTACACCATCCTGCCAAGTTTGGTCTCCCTGGGCCTTACGGTCTAGGCTGCAGTATGCGTTTTATCAGTAGAAAAATAATAATAAGAAAGAAAGAAAGAAAGAAAGAAAAAACCCGACAATAACAATAGGTTTCCCACACTGTGTGTGTGAACCCTAAAAAGAAGAAAAAAGAAAAATCCTAACAATTACAATAGGGTTCCCACACTATGTGTGTGAACCCTAAATATATGCAAAATAATTCAGACCATACAACTAAATCAAATGCTGAGATTAGGTTAAAAGCACTGACCCAGGGGCCTAGTCAAATAAATATACCTTTGGCTGAATTTGACTGAAGTTGTGATCATAGCAGCAGGGGAGCTCTTGTTAATGCCCCACATGTAAACCCCACTCTTTAACCCTTTTCATTTAGCTGACAAAATCTGTCACATGTGAATCTCAAACAAACCAAAGAGTGATGGCTTAGTATACAATAAAATAACACAAATATTCTTATCTCTGCCTGTTCATGATGTTCTCATCCCTACTCTGACATGTTCTCACTGTTGTGCCCTTAGTAGGGAGGCCACTAGGAATGTGTATCTAACAAGACTTTGATGATAAGTAAAGCATGCAGTTATTTAGAGGTTGTGTGTGAAATGTGAATTACATGTCTCTGTCCTCTCTTATGTCATTTCAGGATGTATAGAGGGCATGTGTTGAGAGTGTGGATGGAAAAATGAAGCTAAATATCAGATAGTGTGTTGGAAATGGCTAGAGAAATGTATATATGTAGCATATAGGAAGTCCTGTGTGAGGGTGTGTGGAAAAAAGAAGTTAAATATCTGTATATTAGTCACTGGGTAATTGGTAGTAATGGCTAGAATTAGTGTGTATGTGAAACCTATAGGCCAGAGAGGCCTTTGTTTTTGTGAGTGCATGTGAAAGAGAGAGAGGGAGGAGGGAGAGCCCAAGGGTTGTAAAGTGTTAGAAGCATGGGGGAGTGGAGGAGGGGGGCAGCGTGTGCGAGAATGGCAAACGTGCGTGTCTTATTCAACTGAGGCAATAAAGGCCCAAAAGATCAAAATAAAATGTATTGGCAAAATGATTCAGATCATAGAAGTTAATCAAATGCTGTGATTAGCTTTGTATGTGTGTGTTTGTGTGTTTTTTCATGTATGCAGTAAGGGCTTCTTGAGGCTTTTTTGGTTAGCTTGAGCAAAGGAATACAGCTGAAGTAGAATTTTGTTTCTAGGCCATACAGTGTGGAAGATATTAGCAAAATGATTCAGACCATACAACTAAATCAAATGCTGAGATTAGGTTAAAAGCACTGACACACTGACCCAGGGGCCTAGTCAAATAAATATACCTTTGGCTGAATTTGTCAGAAGTTGTGAACATAGCAGCAGGAGAGCTCTTGTTAATGCCCCACATGTAAACCCCACTCTTTAACCCTTTTCATTTAGCTGACAAAATCTGTCACATGTGAATCTCAAACAAACCAAAGAGTGATGGCTTACTATACAATAAAATAACACAAATATTCTTATCTTTGCCTGTTCATGATGTTCTCATCCCTACTCTGACATGTTCTCACTGTTGTGCCCATAGTAGGGAGGCCACTAGGAATGTGTATCTAACAAGACTTTGATGATAAGTAAAGCATGCAGTTATATAGAGGTTGTGTGTGAAATGTGAATTACATATCTCTGTCCTCTCTTATGTCATTTCAGGATGTATAGAGGGCATGAGTTGAGAGTGTGGATGGAAAAGTGAAGCTAAATATCAGTTAGTGTGTTGAAAATGGCTAGAGAAATGTATATATGAAGCATATAGGAAGTCCTGTGTGAGGGTGTGTGGAAAAAAAGAAGCTAAATATCTGTATATTAGTCACTGGGTAATTGGTAGTAATGGCTGGAATTAGTGTGTATGTAAAACCTATAGGCCAGAGAGGCCTTTGTTTTTGTGAGTGCATGTGAAAGAGAGAGAGGGGGAGGGAGAGCCCATGGGTTGTAAAGTGTTAGAAGCATGGGGGAGTGGAGGAGGGGGGCAGCGTGTGCGAGAATGGCACGTGCGTGTGGGCTGAGCAGCTCTCGTCTTCTCCCTGCACAGCTCAGTATGGAAAATGAAAATATTCACTGTAGAGCTGTTTGTGGACGGATTTGGCTCAAACTTGGCACACAGCACCACAATGGTCATGTGAATGCGGATGTCAATTTTCATAACAATCAGACATACTATGGCGTAGTTATTGAACTGTGAATTTGATGTGTTACGATGGTAGCATTGTGATGCATATGAAAAATATTAATTTGTGAAAACCTTAGGATTTTCTTGCTAATCTTAGCATTTCAGAGTCTGCTGAGTATTACAAGGTGTGATTTAAAGGTGATGGAGTTAAAATGCTAGGACTAGTATGAAAATGACAAGTTATATATATTTGATAATAGTGAAAAAGTGGTACATTTTTGCAAAGCACATGTAATTAGAAAGTTGCTAGGAATTCTGCATACAATCATATGAGTGCAAGCATTTCTTGATAAGTGAAAATATGTAGGAGAAATTCTGGATTTTCTAGTATAGCGCCACCTAGTGGTGCAATTCCCTTCTAACATGAGTATGTCTTAGAGGGTGTGTACATGAACATACCATGTCAGTTTCATGTGTATGTACCTATGGTAAGTCTGTCAAATGGCCAATTAATTCAAATAAAAATTAATTGGCTCATGGCGGCCATGTTTTTTGAGTGATGAGGTCATCATTGTGTGCCTTGATACCACTTGGGCCCCTGATGATGCCTGTAAAGTTTGGGCTTGATGTGACTAATGGTTTCTGAGAAACAAATTTCCCCATGTTATAGCGCCCCCTATTGGACAATCGTGGCCAGCTTTGACCTGTGACCTCTGAGTCATGTGCCCTAACAACTGATAAATTTTCATAAAGATAGGTCAAAGCATTGCTGAGATATAGCTGCTGAAGTCAATTTGGCCACGCCTCAGAGCTATTGATTGACATGTGACAACCAGACTGTATACCAATGTCACAGTTTTGTTGATGTTCCTTGATAATGAGATTCTTGTGAATATTTTGACACCAAGATTGTGGTGATCAGATGAAAAACCAGGGACTAGTATAAAAAAGTAGGTTTTGCATATTATGCAAATTAGCAAAAAATCTAAGTAGGCGGAGCTTAATGGTTCTTGAGGCTTTTTTGTTTGTCTGGAGCCAAGGAATGCACCTGAAGTGGAATTTTGTTTCTAGGACCTACGGGGTGGGAGATATGAACCCAAACGCAAAATGCTGCGCTATAGCGCCACCATCAGGCCAATGTGGGTGTCTGTACTTTAGCACGGTCCCGCAAACAGACTACACCATTCTGCCAAGATTGGTCTTCCTGGGCCTTACGGTCTAGGCTGCAGTATGCGTTTTATGCGGAGAAAAATAATAATAAATATAGCCGCAAGCGGCGATTGGCGGGTTCACACAAAAAAAGGCAAAAAAGCCCAAAGGGTCTTTTAGACCAACAAATTGGCCTCTTGGCCTCAATAGGCAAAAAGAAGCCCAATAGGTCCTTTAGACCCAAAAGTGAATAGAAGCTGTTTGAGTGGAAAAAATGCATAAGTAAATCAATGTGACAAAACATTCAATTCAACTGAGGCACTAAAGGCCCAAAAGGATCAAAATAATGTGTATTGGCAAAATGATTCAGATCACAGAACTAAATCACATGCTGAGATCAGCTTTGTGTGCGTTTGTGTGGTGTTTCATGTAAGCAATTGTTTTCAGTCAGTTTCGGTGTTTGGCCACTAGATGGAGCCCAAGTACTATCATACTGATATCTCATTAATCTCAGTAATGCAATGACATTTTGGTGAATTAAAAGGTTCATTTCTGGTCAGGCAGTGCACTTTTTGTTATGAGATGTAATTGCAATGTTATAGACCTCATTGATCTGAATCATACAAGCCCCATTACTTGTCTGCATTCTGCATAACAAGATTGCTGCGTGAGTTTTTATGATTTCTCAGGTTTTTGGGTACTGTAGCGCCTCCGACAGGCCAATTTGAACCACACTTGGCCTAGCTCACAAGGACCTCAGTCTATAAAAGCCTTTCAAATTGGGAGTTGATGACTTACATGGTTTATGAGTTATAGCAATAAAGGTCATTTATGGCATGGCCAGAAGGATATAATGGAAAAATTGACCAATCAGACAAATAAAAATGCAACATTTTTTCCTTATTTAGTTAACTACAGTGTCTACAGATTATGCCTATGCCATTTTTGCCATCATTGGATCAAATTCCTAGGACTAGTTCTTAAAGAGCTATTTTCAAACAATTGATGAATGTGACAAAAGTATGCATTTTTTAATAGGACTTGTAATAGCAAAGTTGTCAGGTCTACTGCAAGGTATAAAAAGAAACAAGTTGCATGTTCCTAAGTGAAAATTTGGAGGAGTTATGCATGATTTTCACAAACAGCGCCACCTAGTGGCCAAATGTTTCAACACTGCACAGTATGACACATAGTCCTGGGATATGCACAGTGATGAGGTTTCATGTTGATTGGCCAATGGTAAGTCTGTCAAATGGCCAATTAATTCAAATAAAAATTAATTGGCTCATGGCGGCCATGTTTTTTGAGTGATGAGGTCATCATTGTGTGCCTTGATACCACTTGGGCCCCTGATGATGCCTGTAAAGTTTGGGCTTGATGTGACTAATGGTTTCTGAGAAACAAATTTCCCCATGTTATAGCGCCCCCTATTGGACAATCGTGGCCAGCTTTGACCTGTGACCTCTGAGTCATGTGCCCTAACAACTGATAAATTTTCATAAAGATAGGTCAAAGCATTGCTGAGATATAGCTGCTGAAGTCAATTTGGCCACGCCTCAGAGCTATTGATTGACATGTGACAACCAGACTGTATACCAATGTCACAGTTTTGTTGATGTTCCTTGATAATGAGATTCTTGTGAATATTTTGACACCAAGATTGTGGTGATCAGATGAAAAACCAGGGACTAGTATGAAAAAGTAGGTTTTGCATATTATGCAAATTAGCAAAAATCTAAGTAGGCGGAGCTTAATGGTTCTTGAGGCTTTTTTGTTTGTCTGGAGCCAAGGAATGCACCTGAAGTGGAATTTTGTTTCTACGACCTACGGGGTGGGAGATATGAACCCAAACGCAAAATGCTGCGCTATAGCGCCACCATGAGGCCAATTTGGGTGTCTGTACTTAAGCACGGTCCCGCAAACAGACTACACCAGTCTGCCAAGTTTGGTCTCCCTGGGCCTTACGGTTTAGGCTGCAGTATGCGTTTTATCCGGAGAAAAATAATAATAATAATAATAATAATAAGAAAGAAGAAAAATCCTAACAATAACAATAGGTTTCCCACACTATGTGTGTGAACCCTAAATATAGCCGCAAGCGGCGATTGGCGGGTTCACACAAAAAAAGGCACAAAAGCCCAAAGGGTCTTTTAGACCAACAAGTGATATGAAGCTACTTCAGTCCAAAAAATGGACAGATAAAGTAATTTGCAAAAAATTATTCAACTGGGGCAATAAAGGCCCAAAAGATCAAAACAAAATGTCATGGCAAAATGATTCAGATCTTAGAAGTTAATCAAATGCTGTGATTAGCTTTGTATGTGTGTGTTTGTGTGTTTTTTCATGTATGCAGTAAGGGCTTCTTGAGGCTTTTTTGGTTGGCTTGAGCAAAGGAATACAGCTGAAGTAGAATTTTGTTTCTAGGCCATACAGTGTGGAAGATATTAAACAAAATGATTCAGACCATACAACTAAATCAAATGCTGAGATTAGGTTAAAAGCACTGACACACTGACCCAGGGGCCTAGTCAAATAAATATACCTTTGGCTGAATTTGTCAGAAGTTGTGAACATAGCAGCAGGAGAGCTCTTGTTAATGCCCCACATGTAAACACCACTCTTTAACCCTTTTCATTTAGCTGACAAAATCTGTCACATGTGAATCTCAAACAAACCAAAGAGTGATGGCTTACTATACAATAAAATAACACAAATATTCTTATCTTTGCCTGTTCATGATGTTCTCATCCCTACTCTGACATGTTCTCACTGTTGTGCCCATAGTAGGGAGGCCACTAGAAATGTGTATCTAACAAGACTTTGATGATAAGTAAAGCATGCAGTTATATAGAGGTTGTGTGTGAAATGTGAATTACATATGTCTGTCCTCTCTTATGTCATTTCAGGATGTATAGAGGGCATGAGTTGAGAGTGTGGATGGAAAAATGAAGATAATATCAGTTAGTGTGTTGGAAATGGCTAGAGAAATGTATATATGAAGCATATAGGAAGTCATGTGTGAGGGTGTGTGGAAAAAAGAAGCTAAATATCTGTATATTAGTCACTGGGTAATTGGTAGTAATGGCTAGAATTAGTGTGTATGTAAAACCTATAGGCCAGAGAGGCCTTTGTTTTTGTGAGTGCATGTGAAAGAGAGAGAGGGAGGAGGGAGAGCCCAAGGGTTGTAAAATGTTAGAAGGATGGGAGAGTGGAGGAGGGGGGCAGCGTGTGCGAGAATGGCACGTGCGTGTGGGCTGAGCAGCTCTCGTCTTCTCCCTGCACAGCTCAGTATGGAAAATGAAAATATTCACTGTAGAGCTGTTTGTGGATGGATTTGGCTCAAACTTGGCACACAGCACCACAATGGTCATGTGAATGTGGATGTCAATTTTCATAACAATCAGACATACTATGGTGTAGTTATTGAACTGTGAATTTGATGTGTTACGATGGTAGCATTGTGATGCATATGAAAAATATTAATTTGTGAAAACCTTAGGATTTTCTCCCTAATCTTAGCATTTCAGAGTCTGCTGAGTATTACAAGGTGTGATTTAAAGGGGATGGAGTTAAAATGCTAGGACTAGTATGAAAATGACAAGTTATATATATTTGATAATAGTGAAAAAGTGGTACATTTTTGCAAAGCACATGTAATTACAAAGTTGCTAGGAATTCTGCATACAATCATATGAGTGCAAGCATTTCTTGATAAGTGAAAATATGTAGGAGAAATTGTGGATTTTCTAGTATAGCGCCACCTAGTGGTGCAATTCCCTTCTAACATGAGTATGTCTTAGAGGGTGTGTACATGAACATACCATGTCAGTTTCATGTGTATGTACCTATGGTAAGTCTGCCAAATGGCCAATTAATTAAAATTAAAATTAATTGGCTTATGGCGGCCATGTTTTTTGAGTGATGAGGTCATCATTGTGTGCCTTGATACCACTTGGGCCCCTGATGACGTCTGTAAAGTTTGGGCTTGATGTGACTAATGGTTTCTGAGAAACAAATTTCCTCATGTTATAGCGCCCCCTATTGGACAATCGTGGCCAGCTTTGACCTGTGACCTCTGAGTCATGTGCCCTAACAACTGATAAATTTTCATGAAGATTGGTCAAAGCATTGCTGAGATATAGCTGCTGAAGTAAATTTAGCCATGCCTCAGAGCTATTGATTGACATGTGACAGTCAGACTGTATACCAATGTCACAGTTTTGTTGATATTCATTGACAATGAGATTCTTGTGAATATTTTGACACCAAGATTGTGGTGATCAGATAAAAAACCAGGGACTAGTATAAAAAAATAGGTTTTGCATATTATGCAAATTAGCAAAAAATCTAAGTAGGCGGAGCTTAATGGTTGTATATGAATAGTCCTATTGAATTTTGCCAAGGAATCCATAAAAAGTGGAATTTTGTTTCTATGACTTACGGATTGGGAGATATGGACCAAACGACAAAATGGTGTGCTATAGCGCCACCATCAGGCCAATGTGGGTCTCTGTACTTGAGTCTGGTCCTTGGACCATACATTATCAATTTGCCAAGTTTGGTGTTTCTAGGCCTTACGGTCTAGGCTGCACAATGCGTTTTAGGTCAAAAAATGGGCAAAAGAATAATAATAAAAATAGCCGCGAGCGGCAATTGGCGGGTTCACACACCAATAGGCCTCTTTGGCTGTATAGGCAAAAAGAAGCCCCAAAGGTCATTTAGAACTATAAGTGAAAAGAAGCTGTTTCAGTGGAAAAAATGCATAAATCAATGTGCAAAAAAGGTTCAATTGAGGCACTAAAGGCCCTAAAGGTTCAAAATAAATTGTATTGGCAAAATGATTTAGATCACAGAACTAAATCACATGCTGAGATCAGCTTTGTGTGTGTTTGTGTGGTATTTCATGGGAGCAATAGTTTTCAGTCAGTTCTGGAATTTGGCCACTAGATGGACCCAAGTTCTACCATACTGATATCTCATTAATTTCAGCAATGAAATAGTACTTTTGGTGAATTAAAAGGTTAATTTCTGGTCAGGTATTGCACTTTTTGTTATGAGATGTAAATGCAATGATATAGACCTCATTGATGTAAATCATACAAGACCCATTACTTGTCTGTATTCTGCATGACAAGATTGCAGCATCAGTTTTTATGATTTCTTAGGTTTTTGGGTACTGTAGCGCCCCCGACAGGCCAATTTGAACCAAACTTTGCATACCTCACAGGGACCTCAGTGTTTAAAAGCCTTTCAAATTGGGAGTTGATCGCTTACATGGTTTATGAGTTATAGCAATAAAGGTCATTTATGGCATGGCCAGAAGGATATAATGGAAAAATGGGCCCACCTGAATATTTTAAAATCCAATATTTTTAAATAAGTTTTTACCTCCAGAGTCTACAGATTATGCTCATACCAATTGTTCCATAATTAGATCATATTTCTAGGACTAATTCCAAAAGAGCTGTTTTCAAACAATTGATGAATGTGACAAAAGTATGCATTTTTTAATAGGACTTGTAAAGGCAAAGTTGTCAGGTCTACTGCAAGGAATAAAAAGAATCAAGTTGCATGTTCCTAAGTGTAAATTTGGAGGAGTTATGCATGATTTTCACAAATAGCGCCACCTAGTGGCCAAATGTTTCAAAACTGCACAGCGTGACACATAGTCCTGAGATATGCACAGTGGTGAGGTTTCATGTTGATTGGCCAATGGTAAGTCTGTCAAATAGCCAATTAATTCAAAATAAAATTAATTGGCTCATGGCGGCCATGTTTTTTGAGTGATGATGTCATCATTGTGTGCCTTGATATCACTTGGGCCCCTGATGATGCCTGTAAAGTTTTGGCTTAATGTGACTAACGGTTTCTGAGAAACAGTTTTTCCCATGTTATAGCGCCCCCTATTGGACAATCGTGGCCAGCTTTGATCTGTGACCTCAGAGTCATGTGCCCTAACAACTGATAAAATTTCATGAAGATTGGTCAAAGCGTTGCTGAGATATAGCTGCATAAGTAAATTTGGCCACGCCTCGGAGCTATTGATTGACATGTGACAACCAGAATTTATGGAAATGTCACAATTTTTTTGGATAATTATTGATAATGAGATTCTTCTGAATATTTTGACACCAAGATTGAAGAAATCCGATGAAAAACCAGGGACTAGTAGGAAAAAGTACGTTTTGCATATTATGCAAATTAGCAAAAAATCTAAGTAGGCGGAGCTTAATGGTTCTTGAGGCTTTTTTGTTTGTCTGGAGCCAAGGAATGCACCTGAAGTGGAATTTTGTTTCTAGGACCTACAGGGTGGGAGATATGGACCAAAACGCAAAATGCTGCGCTATAGCGCCACCATCAGGCCAATGTGGGTGTCTGTACTTTAGCACGGTCCTGCAAACAGACTACACCATTCTGCCAAGTTTGGTGTCTCTGGGCCTTACGGTCTAGGCTGCAGTATGCGTTTTATCAGTAGAAAAATAATAATAATAATAAGAAAAAGAAGAAAAATTCGAGCAATTACAATAGGTTTCCCACACTACGTGTGTGAACCCTAATAAGAAGAAGAAGAAGAAAGAAAAATCCTAACAATTACAATAGGGTTCCCACACTATGTGTGTGAACCCTAATAAGAAGAAAAAGAAAAATCCGAGCAATTACAATAGGTTTCCCACACTACGTGTGTGAACCCTAAATATAGCCGCAAGCGGCGATTGGCGGGTTCACACAAAAAAAGGCAAAAAAGCCCAAAGGGTCTTTTAGACCAACAAGTGATATGAAGCTACTTCAGTCCAAAAAATGGACAGATAATGTAATTTGCAAAAAATTATTCAACTGGGGCAATAAAGGCCCAAAAGATCAAAACAAAATGTATTGGCAAAATGATTCAGATCATAGAAGTTAATCAAATGCTGTGATTAGCTTTGTATGTGTGTGTTTGTGTGTTTTTTCATGTATGCATTAAGGGCTTTGTTGGTTGGCTTGAGCCAATGAATACAGCTGAAGTAGAATTTTGTTTCTAGGCCATACAGTGTGGAAGATATATGCAAAATAATTCAGACCATACAACTAAATCAAATGCTGAGATTATGTTAAAAGCACTGACACACTGACCCAGGGGCCTAGTCAAATAAATATACCCTTGGCTGAATTTGACTGAAGTTGTGATCATAGCAGCAGGGGAGCTCTTGTTAATGCCCCACATGTAAACCCCACTCTTTAACCCTTTTCATTTAGCTGACAAAATCTGTCACATGTGAATCTCAAACAAACCAAAGAGTGATGGCTTAGTATACAATAAAATAACACAAATATTCTTATCTTTGCCTGTTCATGATGTTCTCATCCCTACTCTGACATGTTCTCACTGTTGTGCCCTTAGTAGGGAGGCCACTAGGAATGTGTATCTAACAAGACTTTGATGATAAGTAAAGCATGCAGTTATTTAGAGGTTGTGTGTGAAATGTGAATTACATGTCTCTGTCCTCTCTTATGTCATTTCAGGATGTATAGAGGGCATGTGTTGAGAGTGTGGATGGAAAAATGAAGCTAAATATCAGATAGTGTGTTGGAAATGGCTAGAGAAATGTATATATGTAGCATATAGGAAGTCCTGTGTGAGGGTGTGTGGAAAAAAAGAAGTTAAATATCTGTATATTAGTCACTGGGTAATTGGTAGTAATGGCTAGAATTAGTGTGTATGTGAAACCTATAGGCCAGAGAGGCCTTTGTTTTTGTGAGTGCATGAGAAAGAGAGAGAGGGAGGAGGGAGAGCCCAAGGGTTGTAAAGTGTTAGAAGCATGGGGGAGTGGAGGAGGGGGGCAGCGTGTGTGAGAATGGCAAACGTGCGTGTCTTATTCAACTGAGGCAATAAAGGCCCAAAAGATCAAAATAAAATGTATTGGCAAAATGATTCAGATCATAGAAGTTAATCAAATGCTGTGATTAGCTTTGTATGTGTGTGTTTGTGTGTTTTTTCATGTATGCAGTAAGGGCTTCTTGAGGCTTTTTTGGTTAGCTTGAGCAAAGGAATACAGCTGAAGTAGAATTTTGTTTCTAGGCCATACAGTGTGGAAGATATTAGCAAAATGATTCAGACCATACAACTAAATCAAATGCTGAGATTAGGTTAAAAGCACTGACACACTGACCCAGGGGCCTACTCAAATAAATATACCTTTGGCTGAATTTGTCAGAAGTTGTGAACATAGCAGCAGGAGAGCTCTTGTTAATGCCCCACATGTAAACCCCACTCTTTAACCCTTTTCATTTAGCTGACAAAATCTGTCACATGTGAACCTCAAACAAACCAAAGAGTGATGGCTTACTATACAATAAAATAACACAAATATTCTTATCTTTGCCTGTTCATGATGTTCTCATCCCTACTCTGACATGTTCTCACTGTTGTGCCCATAGTAGGGAGGCCACTAGGAATGTGTATATAACAAGACTTTGATGATAAGTAAAGCATGCAGTTATATAGAGGTTGTGTGTGAAATGTGAATTACATATCTCTGTCCTCTCTTATGTCATTTCAGGATGTATAGAGGGCATGAGTTGAGAGTGTGGATGGAAAAGTGAAGCTAAATATCAGTTAGTGTGTTGGAAATGGCTAGAGAAATGTATATATGAAGCATATAGGAAGTCCTGTGTGAGGGTGTGTGGAAAAAAAGAAGCTAAATATCTGTATATTAGTCACTGGGTAATTGGTAGTAATGGCTAGAATTAGTGTGTATGTAAAACCTATAGGCCAGAGAGGCCTTTGTTTTTGTGAGTGCATGTGAAAGAGAGGGAGGAGGGAGAGCCCAAGGGTTGTAAAGTGTTAGAAGGGTGGGGGAGTGGAGGAGGGGGGGGGCAGCGTGTGCGAGAATGGCACGTGCGTGTGGGCTGAGCAGCTCTCGTCTTCTCCCTGCACAGCTCAGTATGGAAAATGAAAATATTCACTGTAGAGCTGTTTGTGGACGGATTTGGCTCAAAATTGGCACATCACACCACAATGGTCATGTGAATGTGGATGTCAATTTTCATAACAATCAGACATACTATGGCGTAGTTATTGAACTGTGAATTTGATGTGTTACGATGGTAGCATTGTGATGCATATGAAAAATATTAATTTGTGAAAACCTTAGGATTTTCTCCCTAATCTTAGCATTTCAGAGTCTGCTGAGTATTACAAGGTGTGATTTAAAGGTGATGGAGTTAAAATGCTAGGACTAGTATGAAAATGACAAGTTATATATATTTGATAATAGTGAAAAAGTGGTACATTTTTGCAAAGCACATGTAATTACAAAGTTGCTAGGAATTCTGCATACAATCATATGAGTGCAAGCATTTCTTGATAAGTGAAAATATGTAGGAGAAATTCTGGATTTTCTAGTATAGCGCCACCTAGTGGTGCAATTCCCTTCTAACATGAGTATGTCTTAGAGGGTGTGTACATGAACATACCATGTCAGTTTCATGTGTATGTACCTATGGTAAGTCTGTCAAATGGCCAATTAATTCAAATTAAAATTAATTGGCATATGGCGGCCATGTTTTTTGAGTGATGATGTCATCATTGTGTGCCTTGATACCACTTGGGCCCCTGATGATGGCTGTAAAGTTTTGGCTTGATGTGACTAATGGTTTCTGAGAAACCGTTTTTCCCATGTTATAGCGCCCCCTATTGAACAATCATGGCCAGCTTTGACCTGTGACCTCTGAGTCATGTGCCCTAACAACTGATAAATTTTCATGAAGATTGGTCAAAGCATTGCTGAGATATAGCTGCTGAAGTCAATTTAGCCACGCCTCAGAGCTATTGATTGACATGTGACAGTCAGACTGTATACCAATGTCACAGTTTTGTTGATATTCATTGACAATGAGATTCTTGTGAATATTTTGACACCAAGATTGTGGTGATCAGATAAAAAACCAGGGACTAGTATAAAAAAATAGGTTTTGCATATTATGCAAATTAGCAAAAAATCTAAGTAGGCGGAGCTTAATGGTTGTATATGAATAGTCCTATTGAATTTTGCCAAGGAATCCATAAAAAGTGGAATTTTGTTTCTATGACTTACGGATTGGGAGATATGGACCAAACGACAAAATGGTGTGCTATAGCGCCACCATCAGGCCAATGTGGGTCTCTGTACTTGAGTCTGGTCCTTGGACCATACATTATCAATTTGCCAAGTTTGGTGTTTCTAGGCCTTACGGTCTAGGCTGCACAATGCGTTTTAGGTCAAAAAATGGGCAAAAGAATAATAATAATAAAGAAGAAAGAAAAATCCTAACAATTACAATAGGGTTCCCACACTATGTGTGTGAACCCTAATAATAAATATAGCCGCAAGCGGCAATTACGGGGTCCAAGCTGAGGTTTGGCAAGATTTGCGCACCCACTGGTACATCATGTAAAGGTATTTGAAATGTATATGAAAGTATATGAAGCACGTTCGTGAATGAAGTGCCTGCTAAAAAAACAGAATCTAAATTGCAGCTTTTTAAACTTATGGTGGTGTGCTGCCCGACGCGGGATTCGAACCGCCATTGTCCACATGCATTGTGGATGGGAGCACCTTGCTCTACCCATTGAGCTAATGGGCCTGACCCGATTACAGGCTCAACTCTAGCTCTTTTGAGGAAAAGAATGACCTTTGCATCAGCATGCATGTTCAGCATGTAAAATGAAAATATTCACAGTACAACCATTTGTGGTGGTTTGTACCAAGTTTGGAGTTATTTGGGCAATCGGTGTGGGCAGGAGAGTTTTTTGGCCGTTATAGCGCCACCTAGGTGTGCATGTCTGCCAAAATGTATGTGCAGGTCTAGATACCCAATAGGTACATGTGTGTGAAATTTGGAGTGAATACGTGAAAGCATGCCTGAGATACAGCAGAATATGTGGATTTTTGGCAAAGAATTTTTTTACCTTTGACTTGTGAGGCATGTGGCCACGCCCATGTTTGGAAATGTGCACTTTTGCTCTGCTAGAATCAAAGTTCAGACTCTTCTGAACATTTTGATACCACATATGTGCATGTATGTGAAAAATCCAGGGACTAGTTCGCGCTCAAAAATGTGTGCGTATTTGCATATTATGCAAATTAGCTCGAAATGTAAGGGGCGGAGCTAATAGCTTCAAATTTATTTTTTGTAGAATGGAAGATGACTGATCAGATGCAATTGGAATTTTTTGTTTACGACATACGGTGTAGGCGTGACAATTTTTTGTGCTCTATAGCGCCACCTATGGGCGGATCGAGCTGGCATGTTGCACCTGAGTAGCAGAGAGGAGTACTACAAGTTGGCCAAAGGAGAAGTCTGTAGGTGTTACGGATTAGGCTGCACGATGCATTTTAGCGGACTGAAAGCTGATTGGTCGATAGCGGCGGCCATATTGGACATATGATGATGCAGGTCAAGGACCTGTGTCATAGGTGCATATAGATGATGCGTACCAAGTTTGGAGTTATTTGGCCAATCGGTGTGGGCAGGAGAGTTTTTTGGCCGTTATAGCGCCACCTAGGTGTGCATGTCTGCCAAAATGTATGTGCAGGTCTAGACACCCAATAGGTGCATGTATGTGAAATTTGGTGTGAATACGTGAAAGCATGCCTGAGATATAGCAGAATATGTGTATTTTTGGCGAAGGATTTTTTGACCTTTGACTTGTGAGGCATGTGGCCACGCCCATGAGCAGAAATGTGCACTTTTGCTCTGCTAGAATCAAAGTTCAGACTCTTGTGAGCGCCTGGATACCACATATGTGCATGTATGTGAAAAATCCAGGGACTAGTTCGCGCTCAAAAATGTGTGCGTATTTGCATATTATGCAAATTAGCTCGACATGTAAGGGGCGGAGCATATGGCTTCAATGAAACTTTTTTTAGATGAGCACATGCCTGATCAGATGAAGTTTATATTTTGTCTCTAGGACATACGGTTTAGGAGAAACACCTGTTTAAACTTTTTCATGCGTTTGTGTGCGCTATAGCGCCACCTATGATCGGATCGGGCTGGCGTGTTGCGCCTGAGTAGCGGAGAGGAGTACTACAAGTTGGCCAAAGGAGAAGTCTGTAGGTCTTACGGTTTAGGCTGCACAACGCGTTTTAGCGGAGAAAAAGAATAATAATAATAATAATAATAATAATAATAATAATAATAATAATAATCGGAACAAATACAATAGGGTTCCAGCACCGCTGGTGCTTGGACCCCTAAATATAGCCGCAAGCGGCGATTGGCGGGTTCACACAAAAAAAGGCACAAAAGCCCAAAGGGTCTTTTAGACCAACAAGTGATATGAAGCTACTTCAGTCCAAAAAATGGACAGATAAAGTAATTTGCAAAAAAATATTCAACTGGGGCAATAAAGGCCCAAAAGATCAAAACAAAATGTCATGGCAAAATGATTCAGATCATAGAAGTTAATCAAATGCTGTGATTAGCTTTGTATGTGTGTGTTTGTGTGTTTTTTCATGTATGCAGTAAGGGCTTCTTGAGGCTTTTTTTGGTTGGCTTGAGCAAAGGAATACAGCTGAAGTAGAAATTTGTTTCTAGGCCATACAGTGTGGAAGATATTAAACAAAATGATTCAGACCATACAACTAAATCAAATGCTGAGATTAGGTTAAAAGCACTGACACACTGACCCAGGGGCCTAGTCAAATAAATATACCTTTGGCTGAATTTGTCAGAAGTTGTGAACATAGCAGCAGGAGAGCTCTTGTTAATGCCCCACATGTAAACCCCACTCTTTAACCCTTTTCATTTAGCTGACAAAATCTGTCACATGTGAATCTCAAACAAACCAAAGAGTAATGGCTTACTATACAATAAAATAACACAAATATTCTTATATTTGCCTGTTCATGATGTTCTCATCCCTACTCTGACATGTTCTCACTGTTGTGCCCATAGTAGGGAGGCCACTAGGAATGTGTATCTAACAAGACTTTGATGATAAGTAAAGCATGCAGTTATTTAGAGGTTGTGTGTGAAATGTGAATTACATGTGTCTGTCCTCTCTTATGTCATTTCAGGATGTATAGAGGGCATGTGTTGAGAGTGTGGATGGAAAAATGAAGCTAAATATCAGTGTGTTGGAAATGGCTAGAGAAATGTATATATGAAGCATATAGGAAGTCCTATGTGAGGGTGTGTGGAAAAAAGAGGCTAAATATCTGTATATTAGTCACTGGGTAATTGGTAGTAATGGCTAGAATTAGTGTGTATGTGAAACCTATAGGCCAGAGAGGCCTTTGTTTTTGTGAGTGCATGTGAAGGAGAGAGAGGGGGAGGGAGAGCCCAAGGGTTGTAAAGTGTTAGAAGCATAGGGGAGTGGAGGAGGGGGGCAGCGTGTGTGAGAACGTGCGTGTCTTAGCAGCTGTCTATGCCTCCCTGCACTGGTCAGTATGGAAAATGAAAATATTCACTGTAGAGCTGTTTGTGGACGGATTTGGCTCAAACTTGGCACACAGCACCACAATGGTCATTTGAATGCGGCTGTCAATTTTCATAACAATCAGACATACTATGGCATAGTTATTGAACTGTGAATTTGATGTGTTACGATGGTAGCATTGTGATGCATATGAAAAATATTAATTTGTGAAAACCTTAGGATTTTCTTGCTAATCTTAGCATTTCAGAGTCTGCTGAGTATTACAAGGTGTGATTTAAAGGTAATGGAGTTAAAATGCTAGGACTAGTATGAAAATGACAAGTTATATATATTTGATAATAGTGAAAAAGTGGTACATTTTTGCAAAACACATGTAATTAGAAAGTTGCTAGGAATTCTGCATACAATCATATGAGTGCAAGCATTTCTTGATAAGTGAAAATATGTAGGAGAAATTCTGGATTTTCTAGTATAGCGCCACCTAGTGGTGCAATTCCCTTCTAACATGAGTATGTCTTAGAGGGTGTGTACATGAACATACCATGTCAGTTTCATGTGTATGAACCTATGGTAAGTCTGTCAAATGGCCAATTAATTCAAATAAAAATTAATTAGCTCATGGCGGCCATGTTTTTTGAGTGATGATGTCATCCATGTGTGCCTTGATACCACTTGGGCCCCTGATGATGCGAGTAAAGTTTTGGCTTGATGTGACTAATGGTTTCTGAGATACAGTTTTTCCCATGTTATAGCGCCCCCTATTGGACAATCATGGCCAGCTTTGACCTGTGACCTTTGAATCATGTGCTCTAACAACTGATAAATTTCCATGAAGACTGGTCAAAGCATTGCTGAGATATAGCTGCTGAAGTCAATTTGGCCACGCCTCAGAGCTATTGATTGACATGTGACAACCAGACTGTATACCCATGTCACAGTTTTGTTGATATTCCTTGATAATGAGATTCTTGTGAATATTTTGACACCATGATTGTGGTGATCAGATGAAAAACCAGGGACTAGTATAAAAAAGTAGGTTTTGCATATTATGCAAATTAGCAAAAAATCTAAGTAGGCGGAGCTTAATGGTTCTTGAGGCTTTTTTGTTTGTCTGGAGCCAAGGAATGCACCTGAAGTGGAATTTTGTTTCTAGGACCTTCGGGGTGGGAGATATGAACCCAAACGCAAAATGCTGCGCTATAGCGCCACCATCAGGCCAATTTGGGTGTCTGTACTTTAGCACGGTCCCGCAAGCAGACTACACCAGTCTGCCAAGTTTGGTCTCCCTGGGCCTTACGGTCTAGGCTGCAGTATGCGTTTTATCCGGAGAAAAATAATAATAAGAAATATAGCCGCAAGCGGCGATTGGCGGGTTCACACAAAAAAAGGCAAAAAAGCCCAAAGGGTCTTTTAGACCAACAAATTGGCCTCTTGGCCTCAATAGGCAAAAAGAAGCTCAATAGGTCCTTTAGACCCAAAAGTGAATAGAAGCTGTTTGAGTGGAAAAAATGCATAAGTAAATCAATGTGACAAAACATTCAATTCAACTGAGGCACTAAAGGCCCAAAAGGATCAAAATAATGTGTATTGGCAAAATGATTCAGATCACAGAACTAAATCACATGCTGAGATCAGCTTTGTGTGCGTTTGTGTGGTGTTTCATGTGAGCAATTGTTTTCAGTCAGTTTCGGTGTTTGGCCACTAGATGGAGCCCAAGTACTATCATACTGATATCTCATTAATCTCAGTAATGCAATGACATTTTGGTGAATTAAAAGGTTCATTTCTGGTCAGGCAGTGCACTTTTTGTTATGAGATGCAATTGCAATGTTATAGACCTCATTGATCTGAATCATACAAGCCCCATTACTTGTCTGCATTCTGCATACCAAGATTGCTGCGTGAGTTTTTATGATTTCTCAGGTTTTTGGGTACTGTAGCGCCTCCGACAGGCCAATTTGAACCAAACTTGGCCTACCTCACAAGGACCTCAGTGTATAAAAGCCTTTCAAATTGGGAGTTGATCACTTACATGGTTTATGAGTTATAGCAATAAAGGTCATTTATGGCATGGCCAGAAGGATATAATGGAAAAATTGACCAATCAGACAAATAAAAATGCAACATTTTTTCCTTATTTAGTTAACTACAGTGTCTACAGATTATGCCTATGCCATTTTTGCCATCATTGGATCAAATTCCTAGGACTAGTTCTTAAAGAGCTATTTTCAAACAATTGATGAATGTGACAAAAGTATGCATTTTTTAATAGGACTTGTAATTGCAAAGTTGTCAGGTCTACTGCAAGGTATAAAAAGAAACAAGTTGCATGTTCCTAAGTGAAAATTTGGAGGAGTTATGCATGATTTTCATAAATAGCGCCACCTAGTGGCCAAATGTTTCAACACTGCACAGTATGACACATAGTCCTGGGATATGCACAGTGATGAGGTTTCATGTTGATTGGCCAATGGTAAGTCTGTCAAATGGCCAATTAATTCAAATAAAAATTAATTGGCTCATGGCGGCCATGTTTTTTGAGTGATGAGGTCATCATTGTGTGCCTTGATACTACTTGGGCCCCTGATGATGCCTGTAAAGTTTGGGCTTGATGTGACTAATGGTTTCTGAGAAACAAATTTCCCCATGTTATAGCGCCCCCTATTGGACAATCGTGGCCAGCTTTGACCTGTGACCTCTGAGTCATGTGCCCTAACAACTGATAAATTTTCATAAAGATAGGTCAAAGCATTGCTGAGATATAGCTGCTGAAGTGAATTTGGCCACGCCTCAGAGCTATTGATTGACATGTCACAACGACACTGTATGCAAATGTAACAATTTTGTTCAAATTTATTGATAATGAGATTCTTCTGAATATTTTGACACCAAGATTGAACAAATCCGATGAAAAACCAGGGACTAGTATAAAAAAGTAGGTTTTGCATATTATGCAAATTAGCAAAAAATCTAAGTAGGCGGAGCTTAATGGTTCTTGAGGCTTTTTTGTTTGTCTGGAGCCAAGGAATGCACCTGAAGTGGAATTTTGTTTCTAGGACCTACGGGGTGGGAGATATGGACCAAAACGCAAAATGCTGCGCTATAGCGCCACCATCAGGCCAATGTGGGTCTCTGTACTTTAGCACGGTCCCGCAAACAGACTACACCAGTCTGCCAAGTTTGGTCTCCCTGGGCCTTACGGTCTAGGCTGCAGTATGCGTTTTATGCGGAGAAAAATAATAATAATAAATATAGCCGCAAGCGGCGATTGGCGGGTTCACACAAAAAAAGGCAAAAAAGCCCAAAGGGTCTTTTAGACCAACAAATTGGCCTCTTGGCCTCAATAGGCAAAAAGAAGCCCAATAGGTCCTTTAGACCCAAAAGTGAATAGAAGCTGTTTGAGTGGAAAAAATGCATAAGTAAATCAATGTGACAAAACATTCAATTCAACTGAGGCACTAAAGGCCCAAAAGGATCAAAATAATGTGTACTGGGAAATTGAGTCAGATCAAAAAGCTAAACCACATGTTGAGATCAGCTTTGGGTGTGTTTGTGTGGTATTTCATGTGAGCAATAGTTTTCAGTCAGTTCTGGAATATGGCCACTAGATGGAGGCCAAGTACTACCATACTGATATCTCATTAATCTCAATAATGAAATAGGACATTTTGGTGAAATAAAAGGTTAATTTCTGGTCAGGCAGTGCATTTTTTGTTATGAGATGTAATTGCAAAGTTATAGACCTCATTGATCTGAATCATACAAGCCCCATTACTTGTCTGTATTCTGCATAACAAGATTGCTGCGTGAGTTTTTATGATTTCTCAGGTTTTTGGGTACTGTAGCGCCTCCGACAGGCCAATTTGAACCAAACTTGGCCTACCTCACAAGGACCTCAGTCTATAAAAGCCTTTCAAATTGGGAGTTGATCACTTACATGGTTTATGAGTTATAGCAATAAAGGTCATTTATGGCATGGCCAGAAGGATATAATGGAAAAATTGACCAATCAGACAAATAAAAATGCAACATTTTTTCCTTATTTAGTTAACTACAGTGTCTACAGATTATGCCTATGCCATTTTTGCCATCATTGGATCAAATTCCTAGGACTAGTTCTTAAAGAGCTATTTTCAAACAATTGATGAATGTGACAAAAGTATGCATTTTTTAATAGGACTTGTAATTGCAAAGTTGTCAGGTCTACTGCAAGGTATAAAATGAAACAAGTTGCATGTTCCTAAGTGAAAATTTGGAGGAGTTATGTATGATTTTCACAAATAGCGCCACCTAGTGGCCAAATGTTTCAACACTGCACAGTATGACACATAGTCCTGGGATATGTACAGTGATGAGGTTTCATGTTGATTGGCCAATGGTAAGTCTGTCAAATGGCCAATTAATTCAAATAAAAATTAATTGGCTCATGGCGGCCATGTTTTTTGAGTGATGAGGTCATCATTGTGTGCCTTGATACCACTTGGGCCCCTGATGATGCCTGTAAAGTTTGGGCTTGATGTGACTAATGGTTTCTGAGAAACAAATTTCCCCATGTTATAGCGCCCCCTATTGGACAATCGTGGCCAGCTTTGACCTGTGACCTCTGAGTCATGTGCCCTAACAACTGATAAATTTTCATAAAGATAGGTCAAAGCATTGCTGAGATATAGCTGCTGAAGTCAATTTGGCCACGCCTCAGAGCTATTGATTGACATGTGACAACCAGACTGTATACCAATGTCACAGTTTTGTTGATGTTCCTTGATAATGAGATTCTTGTGAATATTTTGACACCAAGATTGTGGTGATCAGATGAAAAACCAGGGACTAGTATGAAAAAGTAGGTTTTGCATATTATGCAAATTAGCAAAAAATCTAAGTAGGCGGAGCTTAATGGTTCTTGAGGCTTTTTTGTTTGTCTGGAGCCAAGGAATGCACCTGAAGTGGAATTTTGTTTCTACGACCTACGGGGTGGGAGATATGGACCAAAACGCAAAATGCTGCGCTATAGCGCCACCATCAGGCCAATGTGGGTCTCTGTACTTTAGCACGGTCCCGCAAACAGACTACACCAGTCTGCCAAGTTTGGTCTTCCTGGGCCTTACGGTTTAGGCTGCAGTATGCGTTTTATCCGGAGAAAAATAATAATAATAATAAGAAGAAAAAAAAAAAAGAAGAAAAATTCGAGCAATTACAATAGGTTTCCCACACTACGTGTGTGAACCCTAATAAATATAGCCGCAAGCGGCAATTACGGGGTCCAAGCTGAGGTTTGGCAAGATTTTGCACCCACTGGCACAACATTATGTAAAGCTTTATGAAATGTACATGAAAGTATATGAAGCACGTTCGTGAATGAAGTACCTGCTCAAAAAACAGAATCTAAATGGCAGCTTTTTAAACTTATGGTGGAATACTGCCCAACGTGGGATTCGAACCCCCGTTGTCCACGTGCATTGTGGGTGGGAGCACATTGCTCTACACATTGAGCTAATGGGTCTGACTGGATTACAGGCTCAACTCTAACTCTTTTGAGGAAAAGAATGACCTTTGATCTGCATGCATGTTCTGCATAGAAAATGAAAATATTCACAGTACAACCATTTGTGGATGGATTTGGCACAAACTTGGCAGATATCACCTCAGTGGTCTTCTGAATGTGTCTGTCCATTTTCATAACAATCAGACATTATATAGGGGAGTTTTTGAAATATGCAGTTCATATGTCATGACGGTACCATTGTGATGCATATGAAAAATATTAAATTGCAAGAATCTTAGAATTTGTTCCACCAGTTTTGTATTTCACATGCTGCTGGATATTATAATATGTGATTTGAGGTGATGGAGTGAAAATCCTAGGACTAGTATGAAAAGTGTAAATTATATGTATTGGATTATACACAAAAATCTGTACTTTTTTGCAAAGCACTTGCAATTACAAAGTTGTTAGTGATTTTGCATAGAATCATATGAGATCATGATTGTCCTTCTACATGAAAGCATGGAGGGCAGGAGAGTTTTTTGGCCGTTATAGCGCCACCTAGGTGTGCATGTCTGCCAAAATGTATGTGCCGATCTAGACCCCCAATAGGTACATGTGTGTGAAATTTGGAGTGAATACATGAAAGTATGCCTGAGATACAGCAGAATATGTGGATTTTTGGCGAAGGAATTTTCGACGCTTGACTTCTGATGCATGTGGCCACGCCCATGTGCAGAAATGTGCACTTTGGCTCCATAACTATTAAAGTTCAGACTCTTGTGAGCGCCTGGATACCACATATGTGCATGTATGTGAAAAATCCAGGGACTAGTACGCGCTCAAAAATGTGTGCAAATTTGCATATTATGCAAATTAGCTCGACATGTAAGGGGCGGAGCTTATGGGTTCAAATGTATTTTTTGTAGAATGGAAGATGACTGATCAGATGCAATTGGAATTTTTTGTTTATGACATACGGTGTAGGCGTGACAATTTTTTGCGCTCTATAGCGCCACCTATGGGCGGATCGGGCTGGCGTGTTGCGCCTGAGTAGCGGAGAGGAGTACTACAAGTTGGCCAAAGGAGAAGTCTGTAGGTGTTACGGTTTGGTCTGCACAACGCGTTTTAGGGCAGAAAAAGAAGAATAATAATAATAATCGGAACAATTACAATAGGGTTCCAGCACCTTCAGTGCTTGGACCCCTAAATATAGCCGCAAGCGGCGATTGGCGGGTTCACACAAAAAAAGGCAAAAAAGCCCAAAGGGTCTTTTAGACCAACAAATTGGCCTCTTGGCCTCAATAGGCAAAAAGAAGCCCAATAGGTCCTTTAGACCCAAAAGTGAATAGAAGCTGTTTGAGTGGAAAAAATGCATAAGTAAATCAATGTGACAAAACATTCAATTCAACTGAGGCACTAAAGGCCCAAAAGGATCAAAATAATGTGTATTGGCAAAATGATTCAGATCACAGAACTAAATCACATGCTGAGATCAGCTTTGTGTGCGTTTGTGTGGTGTTTCATGTGAGCAATTGTTTTCAGTCAGTTTCGGTGTTTGGCCACTAGATGGAGCCCAAGTACTATCATACTGATATCTCATTAATCTCAGTAATGCAATGACATTTTGGTGAATTAAAAGGTTCATTTCTGGTCAGGCAGTGCACTTTTTGTTATGAGATGTAATTGCAATCTTATAGATCTCATTGATCTGAATCATACAAGACCAATTACTTGTCTGTATTCTTTATAACAAGATTGCAGCCTGAGTTTTTATGCTTTTCTAGGTTTTTGGGTACTGTAGCGCCTCCGACAGGCCAATTTGAAACAAACGTGGCCTACCTCACAAGGACCTCAGTGTATAAAAGCCTTTCAAATTGGGAGTTGATCACTTACATGGTTTATGAGTTATAGCAATAATGGTCATTTATGGCATGACCAGAAGGATATAATGGGAAAATGGACCAATCAGACAAATAAAAATGCAACATTTTTTCCATATTTAGTTAACTACAGTGTCTACAGATTATGCCTATGCCATTTTTGCCATCATTGGATCAAATTCCTAGGACTAGTTCTTAAAGAGCTATTTTCAAACAATTGATGAATGTGACAAAAGTATGCATTTTTTAATAGGACTTGTAATTGCAAAGTTGTCAGGTCTACTGCAAGGTATAAAAAGAAACAAGTTGCATGTTCCTAAGTGAAAATTTGGAGGAGTTATTCATGATTTTCACAAACAGCGCCACCTAGTGGCCAAATGTTTCAACACTGCACAGTATGACACATAGTCCTGGGATATGCACAGTGATGAGGTTTCATGTTGATTGGCCAATGGTAAGTCTGTCAAATGGCCAATTAATTCAAATAAAAATTAATTGGCTCATGGCGGCCATGTTTTTTGAGTGATGAGGTCATCATTGTGTGCCTTGATACCACTTGGGCCCCTGATGATGCCTGTAAAGTTTGGGCTTGATGTGACTAATGGTTTCTGAGAAACAAATTTCCCCATGTTATAGCGCCCCCTATTGGACAATCGTGGCCAGCTTTGACCTGTGACCTCTGAGTCATGTGCCCTAACAACTGATAAATTTTCATAAAGATAGGTCAAAGCATTGCTGAGATATAGCTGCTGAAGTCAATTTGGCCACGCCTCAGAGCTATTGATTGACATGTGACAACCAGACTGTATACCAATGTCACAGTTTTGTTGATGTTCCTTGATAATGAGATTCTTGTGAATATTTTGACACCAAGATTGTGGTGATCAGATGAAAAACCAGGGACTAGTATGAAAAAGTAGGTTTTGCATATTATGCAAATTAGCAAAAATCTAAGCAGGCGGAGCTTAATGGTTCTTGAGGCTTTTTTGTTTGTCTGGAGCCAAGGAATGCACCTGAAGTGGAATTTTGTTTCTAGGACCTACGGGGTAGGAGATATGGACCAAAACGCAAAATGCTGCGCTATAGCGCCACCATCAGGCCAATGTGGGTGTCTGTACTTTACCACGGTCCCGCAAACAGACTACACCAGTCTGCCAAGTTTGGTGTCCCTGGGCCTTACGGTTTAGGCTGCAGTATGCGTTTTATGCGGAGAAAAATAATAATAATAATAAGAAAGAAAGAAGAAAAAACCTAACAATAACAATAGGTTTCCCACACTATGTGTGTGAACCCTAATAAGAAAGAAAAATCCGAGCAATAACAATAGGTTTCCCACACTATGTGTGTGAACCCTAAAAAGAAAAATCCTAACAATTACAATAGGGTTCCCACACTATGTGTGTGAACCCTAATAAGAAAAATCTCAGCAATTACAATAGGTTTCCCACACTACGTGTGTGAACCCTAAATATAGCCGCAAGCGGCGATTGGCGGGTTCACACACAAATAGGCATATTTTGGCCTCAATAGGCAAAAGGAAGCCCAAAAGGTCCTTTAGACCTAAAAGTGAAAAGAAGCTGTTTGGGTTTGGCCAGTGTGTGCTCTACAGATAGTGTGTGATGACATCTGCGTGTGTCAGAAAGGGAGACACAGAAATAGCACATCTGGCTAGGGCTGCATCTATGTGAACAATATAGGAAGGCCTATATTGTGTCTATACATGATTGGGCCTGTATATTACAGACAGAGAGAGATTGAGGGTGCCAGAGACTATGCTTTGTTAATTCACTCCTTGCACACCTTGCACGCCTAACATGACTGCCCGTGTATTCAAAGTATGAATGTAGTCTGCAAAGCCTGGCATTACATGACTGACATGACTGGCATGACTGACATAACTGATATGACTGAAATGACATCACTGGCATGATGAACAAAAGTAATATGACTGATATGACTGACATAACTGGAATGAGTGACATGACTGGCATGACTGTAATGACATGACTGATATGACTGACATGACTTATGTCTGACATGACTGGACTGACATGACTGATATGACTGGACTGAAATGACTGACATGACTGGACTGACATGACTGTTATGACTGGACAGATATGCATACAAACTATACATACATTTAGGTAGAAGTGTGTGTGTGTGTGTGTGTGTGTGTGTGTGTGTGTGTGTGTGTGGTAGTGTATGTACTCAAACTATGACAACATATACTAATACATACATACATAAGTATACATAGAAACTATACATACATATAGGTATAAAGGTGTGTGTGTCTGTGTGTTTGTGTGAGAGAGAGACAAAAAAGAAGCCAAATATCAGTTTGTATGAGCATGTGTTAGTCACTGAGATATGGGTGGGTATGGCTAGGGAAGTGTCATTGTGAATGCTATAGGAAGGCCTGCTTGCGCCTGTATGTGTGTGTGCCTGGTTAATAGACACAGAGAGATCTAGGTAGCCAGAGCAATGTTTACTTAGGGCACAGAGATGGGAGGGGGAATGTGGGTGAGAGTGTGAGAGAGACTGAGAGTGTGAGTTTCAGCTTGCGTGCGTGTGAGAAGGAGAAGGTGACAGAGGGACTTTACATGCATTTTTATGCATTGTATATAATACTGCACTGTAGAGCCATACGATAACCGATTTAGATGAAACTTGACAAATTTGTTCAGGATGGGATTCTGAATGGGCTTGTGCATTTTGGTCAGAATTGGGTAAAATATGAAAGAGCTTTAAGAATATGAATATTATATGTATCGATGCTGTCCATTAAAAAAATATTTAGCAGGTATAAGTGTCCTCAAATCCAAAATCTTTGGATTGTTTTTTGATTTCACACTCTGTAGAGTATTATAAGACTTTGCTTGACATGATAGTATGAAAATCCTAGGAGGAGTATGAAAAGTGATGATTTCAAACTATTATTAACTGTAAATAAATTGTGCATTTTTTAATAGGACATGTAATGGGAAAGTTGTTCGCACTACTGCAAGGAATCAAAAGAGTCCAATTGCATGTTCCCAAGTGGAATTATGTAGGGGATACACTTGCTTTTTTTGCAATAGCGCCCCCCAGTGGCCAATCGACACCCGGCTGGATTATGTCATAGGGGGCGTGCACTTGTCCACACCCAAGAGGTTTCGTGCAGATCGACCAATGGTAAGCCTGTCAAACGCGTGCCGATCACTGATTGGCCGATTACATCAGCCATTTTGGAAGTATGGCATGTCTGCTTTAGGACCTGGTTCCCAGAGGCCCATAGATGATGTCTGCCAAGTTTCATGTGGATCGGCCAATCTGAGTGCATGGGGCAAATTTTTGCATGTTATAGCGCCCCCTAGCAGGTGAGGTATGGCAACCTCTGCGAGCTGCCCCAGACCCTCACACGGAAGCTGTCTGTGAAGTGCCATCTCATTACATGCAAGTTTTCTTAAGTTAGAGCTCCATATGCGCAAAATTTACTATTGAATTTACGCCCCCTCATTTGATTGGCTTATACTGACTAGGTAGTGAAGAAATTAGCATTTTTGTTGGATACATTTTAAAGTTCAGACTCTTCTGAACGTTTTGATACCACATATGTGCATTTATGTGAAAAATCCAGGGACTAGTTCGCGCTCAAAGATGTGTGCGATTTTGCACATTATGCAAATTAACTCGAAATCTAAGTGGGCGGAGCTAAAGGGTCCTAGAGGCTTTTTTGTTTGGTTTGAGCCAAGGAATCCATCAGAAGTGGAATTTCGTTTCTATGACCTACGGTGTAGGAGATATGGACCAAAACGCAAAATGCTGCGCTATAGCGCCACCATCAGGCCAATGTGGGTCATTGTCTGGGTTTCCCTCATTGCACCTCTGGTGCACCTGTCTGCCAAGTTTGGTGTTTCTGGGCCTTACGGTCTAGGCTGCAGTATGCGTTTTACAGCCTGAAAAATAATAATAATAAGAAGAAATATAGCCGCAAGCGGCAATGAGCGGGCTCCTCGCAAGTGGCATAGGTACCGACTTGCATGCCTGCGGCGAAGGCATAGTAGATATGGCTAGGCCAGTGTGTATGTGAAACCTATTGGTAGGCTTGTGCATGTGTGTGCATGTGTAATAGAGAGAGAGAGGTTTGGTGTGATAATGTTTGTTTTCATCAGTTAGAGCTGTGTATGTGTGTGAGTGATTGCATATAATGGGCAGTCTTAGTTGTCACAGTGAACTCACACTGTCATGTCAGACATGTATGTGCTCAATCTGTGATGCATACACATAAGTAGGTGTATGTGTGTGTGTGTGTGAATTAGGTGTTTGTATGTGTTACTCTCTAATGTATGGGTAGGCATGGCTAAGGCAGTGTGTATGTGAAGCTTATAGGGAGGCCTGTTTTTTTGTGAGTGCATGTGAAATAGAGAGAGGGAGGGGGAGACAGAGACCATGGGTTGTTAAGTGTTAGAAGGTTGGGGGAGTGTGGGGGGAGTGGATGAGAGGGGCACTCTGCGTGTGTGAGAAGTGAGTGCATGTGAAATAGAGAGAGGGAGGGGGAGACAGAGACATGGGTTGTTAAGTGTTAGAAGGTTGGGGGAGTGGGGGGTGGGGAGTGGATGAGAGGGGCACTCTGCGTCTGCGAGAATGAGAGCGTGCGTGCCTGCAAACAGCTCTCTACCGCTCCTTGCACTGCTGAGTATGGAAAATGAAAATATTCACTGTAGAGTCATTTGTGGACGGATTTAGCTCAAACTTGGCAAATATCACCTCAATGGTCATGTGAATGTGCATGTCAATTTTCATAAACATAGGACATACTATAGCGGAGTTATTAAAATATGAATTTGATGTGTTATGATGGTACCATTGTGATGCATATGAAAAATATAAATTTGTGGAAATCTTAGGATTTTTTGCACAACATTTGCATTGCATAGTCTGCTAAGTATATCAAGGTGTGATTTGAGGTGATGGAGTGAAAATCCTAGGCGTAGTATGGAAAGTGGAAATTATACATATTTGATAATATGTGAAAATCCGTACATTTTTGTAAAGCACTTGCAATTACAAAGTTGTTAAGGATTCTACGTAGAATCATATGAGTCCAAGTTTGTTGTTTTATGTCATACTATGTGGGCGTAATTCAGGAGTTTCTAGTATAGCGCCACCTAGTGGTGCAATTGCCATCATACCCCAGTATGTCTTAGAGGGTGTGCACCTGAACATGCCATGTGAGTTTCAGGTCAATTGACATATGTAAAGCTTGTAAAGCTTGTGAAATTGTATACTGACAGCTAATTGGTCGATGGTGGCGGCCATATTGGACATATGAATGTGCAGACCTAGGACCTGTCTCAGAGGTGCATGTAGATGATGCATACCAAGTTTCGTGTTATTTGGCCAATCGGTGTGTGCAGGAGAGTTTTTTGACAGTTATAGCGCCCCCTAGGTGTGAATGTGTGCCAAAATGTATGGGCAGGTGTAGACGCCCAACAGGTACATGTATATAAAATTTGGTGTGAATATGTGAAAGTATGCATGAGATACAGCAGAATATGTGCATTTTTGGCGGTCAAATTTTTGACCCTTGACTTGTGTGGCATGTGGCCACGCCCATGTGCAGAAATGTGCATTTTTTGTTAAAAATTATTAAAGTTTAGACTCTTCTGAACGTTTTGATACCACATATGTGCATGTATGTGAAAAATCCAGAGACTAGTTAGCTCTCAAAAATGTGTGCGATTTTGCATATTATGCAAATTAGCTCGAAAACGAAGTAGGCGGAGCTTATGGGTTCTTGAGGCTTTTTGGTAGGTTTGGAGACAAGGAACATGTATATGAAAGAATTTTAAATTTAGGACATACGTGGTACTGGCAATTTACTTGAATGCGTTTGCGTGCGCTGTAGCGCCACCTATGGGCGGATTTGGCTGGCGTCTTGCGCCTGAGTAGCGGGAGGGACTACTACCTATTGACCAAGTTTCAAGTCTGTAGGCCTTACGGTTTGGGCTGTGTGAATCGTTTTATGGCAGAAAAAGAATAATAATAATAATAAGGAGAAAAATCCTAACAATTACAATAGGCCTCCAGCACCTTTGGTGCTCGGAGCCCTAAATATAGCCGCAAGCGGCGATTGGCGGGTTCACACAAAAAAAGGCACAAAAGCCCAACGGGTCTTTTAGACCAACAAGTGATATGAAGCTACTTCAGTCCAAAAAATGGACAGATAAAGTAATTTGCAAAAAATTATTCAACTGGGGCAATAAAGGCCCAAAAGATCAAAACAAAATGTCATGGCAAAATGATTCAGATCATAGAAGTTAATCAAATGCTGTGATTAGCTTTGTATGTGTGTGTTTGTGTGTTTTTTCATGTATGCAGTAAGGGCTTCTTGAGGCTTTTTTTGGTTGGCTTGAGCAAAGGAATACAGCTGAAGTAGAATTTTGTTTCTAGGCCATACAGTGTGGAAGATATTAAACAAAATGATTCAGACCATACAACTAAATCAAATGCTGAGATTAGGTTAAAAGCACTGACACACTGACCCAGGGGCCTAGTCAAATAAATATACCTTTGGCAGAATTTGTCAGAAGGTGTGAACATAGCAGCAGGAGAGCTCTTGTTAATGCCCCACATGTAAACCCCACTCTTTAACCCTTTTCATTTAGCTGACAAAATCTGTCACATGTGAATCTCAAACAAACCAAAGAGTGATGGCTTACTATACAATAAAATAACACAAATATTCTTATATTTGCCTGTTCATGATGTTCTCATCCCTACTCTGACATGTTCTCACTGTTGTGCCCATAGTAGGGAGGCCACTAGGAATGTGTATCTAACAAGACTTTGATGATAAGTAAAGCATGCAGTTATTTAGAGGTTGTGTGTGAAATGTGAATTACATGTCTCTGTCCTCTCTTATGTCATTTCAGGATGTATAGAGGGCATGTGTTGAAAGTGTGGATGGAAAAATGAAGCTAAATATCAGTTAGTGTGTTGGAAATGGCTAGAGAAATGTACATATGAAGCATATAGGAAGTCCTATGTGAGGGTGTGTGGAAAAAAGAAGCTAAATATCTGTATATTAGTCACTGGGTAATTGGTAGTAATAGCTAGAATTAGTGTGTATGTGAAACCTATAGGCCAGAGAGGCCTTTGTTTTTGTGAGTGCATGTGAAGGAGAGAGAGGGGGAGGGAGAGCCCAAGGGTTGTAAAGTGTTAGAAGCATGGGGGAGTGGAGGAGGGGGGCAGCGTGTGTGAGAACGTGCGTGTCTTAGCAGCTGTCTATGCCTCCCTGCACTGGTCAGTATGGAAAATGAAAATATTTACTGTAGAGCTGTTTGTGGACGGATTTGGCTCAAACTTGGCACACAGCACCACAATGGTCATGTGAATGTGGATGTCAATTTTCATAACAATCAGACATACTATGGCGTAGTTATTGAACTGTGAATTTGATGTGTTACGATGGTAGCATTGTGATGCATATGAAAAATATTAATTTGTCAAAACCTTAGGATTTTTTTGCTAATCTTAGCATTTCAGAGTCTGCTGAGTATTACAAGGTGTGATTTAAAGGTAATGGAGTTAAAATACTAGGACTAGTATGAAAATGACAAGTTATATATATTTGATAATAGTGAAAAAGTGGTACATTTTTGCAAAACACATGTAATTAGAAAGTTGCTAGGAATTCTGCATACAATCATATGAGTGCAAGCATTTCTTGATAAGTGAAAATATGTAGGAGAAATTCTGGATTTTCTAGTATAGCGCCACCTAGTGGTGCAATTCCCTTCTAACATGAGTATGGCTTAGAGGGTGTGTACATGAACATACCATGTCAGTTTCATGTGTATGAACCTATGGTAAGTCTGTCAAATGGCCAATTAATTCAAATAAAAATTAATTAGCTCCTGGCGGCCATGTTTTTTGAGTGATGATGTCATCCATGTGTGCCTTGATACCACTTGGGCCCCTGATGATGCGAGTAAAGTTTTGGCTTGATGTGACTAATGGTTTCTGAGAAACAGTTTTTCCCATGTTATAGCGCCCCCTATTGGACAATCGTGGCCAGCTTTGACCTCTGACCTTTCAGTCATGTGCTCTAACAACTGATAAATTTTCATGAAGAAAGGTCAAAGCATTGCTGAGATATAGCTACTGAAGTAAATTTGGCCACGCCTCAGAGCTATTGATTGACATGTGACAACCAGACTGTATACCCATGTCACAGTTTTGTTGATATTCCTTAATAATGAGATTCTTGTGAATGTTTTGACACCAAGATTGTGGTGATCAGATGAAAAACCAGGGAATAGTATAAAAAAGTAGGTTTTGCATATTATGCAAATTAGCAAAAAATCTAAGTAGGCGGAGCTTAATGGTTCTTGAGGCTTTTTTGTTTGTCTGGAGCCAAGGAATGCACCTGAAGTGGAATTTTGTTTCTAGGACCTACGGGGTGGGAGATATGAACCCAAACGCAAAATGCTGCGCTATAGCGCCACCATCAGGCCAATTTGGGTGTCTGTACTTTAGCACGGTCCCGCAAACAGACTACACCAGTCTGCCAAGTTTGGTCTCCCTGGGCCTTACGGTCTATGCTGCAGTATGCGTTTTATGCGGAGAAAAATAATAATAAGAAATATAGCCGCAAGCGGCGATTGGCGGGTTCACACAAAAAAAGGCAAAAAAGCCCAAAGGGTCTTTTAGACCAACAAATTGGCCTCTTGGCGTCAATAGGCAAAAAGAAGCCCAATAGGTCCTTTAGACCCAAAAGTGAGTAGAAGCTGTTTGAGTGGAAAAAATGCATAAGTAAATCAATGTGACAAAACATTCAATTCAACTGAGGCACTAAAGGCCCAAAAGGATCAAAATAATGTGTATTGGCAAAATGATTCAGATCACAGAACTAAATCACATGCTGAGATCAGCTTTGTGTGCGTTTGTGTGGTGTTTCATGTGAGCAATTGTTTTCAGTCAGTTTCGGTGTTTGGCCACTAGATGGAGCCCAAGTACTATGATACTGATATCTCATTAATCTCATTAATGCAATGACATTTTGGTGAATTAAAAGGTTCATTTCTGGTCAGGCAGTGCACTTTTTGTTATGAGATGTAATTGCAATGTTATAGATCTCATTGATCTGAATCATACAAGCCCCATTACTTGTCTGTATTCTGCATAACAAGATTGCTGCGTGAGTTTTTATGATTTCTCAGGTTTTTGGGTACTGTAGCGCCTCCGACAGGCCAATTTGAACCAAACTTGGCCTACCTCACAAGGACCTCAGTGTATAAAAGCCTTTCAAATTGGGAGTTGATCACTTACATGGTTTATGAGTTATAGCAATAAAGGTCATTTATGGCATGGCCAGAAGGATATAATGGAAAAATTGACCAATCAGACAAATAAAAATGCAACATTTTTTCCTTATTTAGTTAACTACAGTGTCTACAGATTATGCCTATGCCATTTTTGCCATCATTGGATCAAATTCCTAGGACTAGTTCTTAAAGAGCTATTTTCAAACAATTGATGAATGTGACAAAAGTATGCATTTTTTAATAGGACTTGTAATTGCAAAGTTGTCAGGTCTACTGCAAGGTATAAAAAGAAACAAGTTGCATGTTCCTAAGTGAAAATTTGGAGGAGTTATGCATGATTTTCACAAATAGCGCCACCTAGTGGCCAAATGTTTCAACACTGCACAGTATGACACATAGTCCTGGGATATGCACAGTGATGAGGTTTCATGTTGATTGGCCAATGGTAAGTCTGTCAAATGGCCAATTAATTCAAATAAAAATTAATTGGCTCATGGCGGCCATGTTTTTTGAGTGATGAGGTCATCATTGTGTGCCTTGATACTACTTGGGCCCCTGATGATGCCTGTAAAGTTTGGGCTTGATGTGACTAATGGTTTCTGAGAAACAAATTTCCCCATGTTATAGCGCCCCCTATTGGACAATCGTGGCCAGCTTTGACCTGTGACCTCTGAGTCATGTGCCCTAACAACTGATACATTTTCATAAAGATAGGTCAAAGCATTGCTGAGATATAGCTGCTGAAGTGAATTTGGCCACGCCTCAGAGCTATTGATTGACATGTCACAACGACACTGTATGCAAATGTAACAATTTTGTTCAAATTTATTGATAATGAGATTCTTCTGAATATTTTGACACCAAGATTGAACAAATCCGATGAAAAACCAGGGACTAGTATAAAAAAGTAGGTTTTGCATATTATGCAAATTAGCAAAAAATCTAAGTAGGCGGAGCTTAATGGTTCTTGAGGCTTTTTTGTTTGTCTGGAGCCAAGGAATGCACCTGAAGTGGAATTTTGTTTCTAGGACCTACGGGGTGGGAGATATGGACCAAAACGCAAAATGCTGCGCTATAGCGCCACCATCAGGCCAATGTGGGTCTCTGTACTTTAGCACGGTCCCGCAAACAGACTACACCAGTCTGCCAAGTTTGGTCTCCCTGGGCCTTACGGTCTAGGCTGCAGTATGCGTTTTATGCGGAGAAAAATAATAATAATAATAAATATAGCCGCAAGCGGCAATTACGGGGTCCAAGCTGAGGTTTGGCAAGATTTGGGCACCCACTGGTACATCATGTAAAGGTATATGAAATGTATATGAAAGTATATGAAAGTATATGAAGTATATATTTTAGTATAGCGCCACCTAGTGGTGCAATTGCCATCATACTTGAGCATGTCTTAGAGCAGGGATAATCAATTAAATCTTTCCGCGGTCCATTTTTGGCAGATAGCTCAGACCTTAGGTCCGGGTCCGCGGTGGCGAACGAAAGTTGTTGAGCGGGGGGGGGGGGGGGGCGCGAACGAAAGTTGTTGGGGGGGGGGGGGGGGGGGCGGCGAACGTAACACTCAAATGGGTGGTGAACGTAACACGTAAATTCTCCGGTTTAAAATATAGTCTCCCGTTACATTTTTTTTGGCATTTTGGTCTGTATCCAGTTAATCAGGAATGTGATTGGGTCCGGACAGGACGGCGTTCGGGTCCGGATCCGGACCGCGGTCCGCCATTTGGTGATACCTGTCTTAGAGGGTGTGTAGATGAACATAATATGTGAGTTTCATGTTGATTGGCATATGATAAGCTTGTGAAATGTGTACTGAAAGCTGATTGGTCGATAGTGGCGGCCATATTGGACATATGATGGTGCAGGGCAAGGACCTGTGCCATAGGTGCATGTAGATGATGCGTACCAAGTTTGGAGTTATTTGGCCAATCGGTGTGGGCAGGAGAGTTTTTTGGCCGTTATAGCGCCCCCTAGGTGTGCATGTGTGCCAAAATTTACCGGCAGGTCTAGACACTCAATAGGTGCATGTATGTGAAATTTGGAGTGAATATGCTTTTACAACTCATCAAGCATGAGAGCACCCATGGTTGGGGGGGAGCCATCGAAGTGTTGGTTTTTCTTTTTTGGTTGGCCTGTGGCACATCATACCGCGTTGTATCCCATGCTTTTTCTATGCCCCGTTCTACAGTGCACCGTGTAATTCACAGAGTGGCCAATGAAATGCAGCGAATCCTTCCGAAAGTTATCCGGCACTTAAAACCAGAAGAACTGCATCTCTGATGGCTTTGTGAGGCTGGGAAACCATGCAGCTTTCCACTCTGTAGTTGGTGCAATAGATGGGTGCCATGTGCGAATCAAAGCCCCTGGAGAACCTGATGCACAGTGCTACAAAAACCATAAACTCTATCCCTCTGTGCAATTTCAGGCTGTCTGTGACCACCAGGCAAAGTTTCTCGATGTTTTTATTGGCTTTCCAGGCTCAGTACACGATGCAAGGGTGCTCCGTCACAGCACTCTGTACCAGCAGGCCACTTTGCCACCCAGAGGCTACATGATACTTGGAGATGGTGGGTACCCATGCATCTCTCAGCCCTATAGCCCTCATCACTCCATTTAAGAAGCCTGTCAGAGCAGAAGAGAGGATGGTCTTCAATAGGCATCATGCAAAGGGCACGTTCTATAATTGAACGTGCTTTTGGGATGCTGAAGACCAGATGGAGGTCAATTTTCCTGCACGCTCTAGAGGTTAACCCAAGGTTTGTGCCAGAGGTGATTGCTGCCTGTGTCACTCTGCACAACATCTGCATGGGAGCAGGAGATGTTGTTCAGCCTGAGGAGGAAGCAGATGAAGATGAAGCTGATGTGCAGGAAGACGATGACATCACAGCTGTCAGTGGCCACCAATTACGGAAGCAACTTTGTGCCAACATTGCTGGTGTCCAGTGATTTTAATAAACCAGAAAAAAATAAATCAGTTCGGTTTTCATTAAATGTTATACATTTGCACTGCCAATATTCTTTATGTAAATATTGTGCATACATCATTCATGTTTGTTTAATGTTCTAGTTTTAAATGTCTTATTTCATTGTCTTATCTGTGCTACTTTAAACCAGTTCACTTGTTCTACTCACTGTTAATATTCGTCTTGTTCTGTTAGTGTGAGTTAGAATTAAAAAACAATTTAAGAGTATGAATTTGAAGTGTTATTATACAATGAACAACCGATTAAGTAAGTTTATATCAGTATAGTATACCTGCAAGACATGCATTAGTTAGTTTTCCATGACTGCTTTAAAAAAAAGCACACATAAATGCCAGTTCTTAAATTCAAAAAAAATTTATTTTAGAATTCACAAATAAGTTAGTTAATTTTGTTAACTAGCTTTTCTAGCAGATTATACAAGCGTTCGCTTGAAAAAAAAAAGCTTAACAAAAATGTAATTGAGAAATTTGCAGGCCAGAAGGAAAGGAGGGCAAAATTCATGTTTAAGTAAATAAAGGGCACCAAGACTGCTTTATTTGTTTAATTTGTTTGCGTCCCCCTCATTTTTTGCACCAGATGCCACTGGTTGCATATCTCAAATGATAGTAGTCTGAAATGATGGGGAAAATTTGGTAATACAATGCTACTGTTAATGTACACGTGTTACAGGGCATTAACATGAACATATTGTGTACAGGAATTTATGTGAATGTGTGATTTTTATTAGTGTGATTACTGTTAAAACACATAGAGACACACACCGCAATTATAATGGGCCCTCGGGGGGGGGGGGAGTTAAAGGAGGTAGTAGTTGATATGTTGGTAATTGTTTTTATGTGGTTATAGCAGGCTAGTTGTTAATGTACTCGTAGTTAACACGTAAGACACCAGCAAGGGCGCCCGACCACGTGTTGAACATGCATGAAGGTTTAGTTGCAAACATTGTTTCGAGTAAATAGTACACTATAGATAAAATGTGGAATTATTGTTGAAAGTCCGGCGTTAGGTGGTTCCGGCCGAACACCCCTGTATGTTTCTCTAGTTGGTTTGCCCTGTTGTTCGTAGAGCGACAGTGGGAGGAGGCTATCAGAGCGGAGCCGAACGTTGAGCAGAGCTGAACTTTGAGCAGAGGCGAACTTTGAGAACAAAGGGAATACGGAGATTTTGGTTGAAAAACAGAGTTATAAAGAGTGACTTTATTCTTCTGGGTGAGCTGTGCGCGTGGATCAACAGTAAGTCTACGTTTCAGCTGTTATATTTGTGTAATATGTTGCGTTTTGTATCCGTATGTTATAGCGGTAATTGAGGCTGTAATGTAATATGTACATAGTAATATGACGGTTAGTTTGGCTCATTAATGGGATATTGGTATGTCATGTGTATTTCTATGTATATTACATGTATTACCATGTATATTCATGTTAAGTCCGATATAAGTTAATGAGAGTTGCCTCACTGCATGAGTGAAGCATGATGTGTGCACGAGGTAGGCGCGAGGTGTTTTCGTGATACTCGCTTCAGTAGCGCTTACTTATCCTGTAGTGTTTGCTCAGAGTAGTGCGATATATGCGAAGTTGTACTAGCAGTGGCGGCTGGTGCAAAAAAAATTGAGGGGGGCGCAAACAAATTAAACAAATAAAGCAGTCTTAGTGCCCTTTATTTACTTAAACATAAATTTATGCATCTACATCACATATGTCAAAGTCAAGACCCGCGGGCCGGATCTGGATAGATTGATAGATCATAGATTGATTATCTATGGCCCCCTGGATGATATTTAATTTCTATTAGAACCGGCCCGCAGGCCACAGCCGCCCGCTGGTGTTTGTTGTGCTGGTGCACAAACACTACATTCCCCACAATGCAACGGTAGCCCGCGAAGTCACTGCAGCGCCACAAGCGGCGAGGGTCCGCGCGGCGAAAATGACGTAATCGCAGTGGCTCCTTCCGTGTGCGAGGGCGTCGCGCGCTATCGATTCCCGAGGTCGTGCACCTGTCCAATTTTGTAACTGTTCAGCGCAATGAACAAAGTCATGTTTGCAGGGTTCATACACCTTTACAAGGTGGAATTCAAGCACTTGTACGTCACTTTCAAGGTCCATTTCAATATTTCCCAGCACGTTAAACTTAATTAAGTTAAATATTTATACGTATACTCGAAATGATTCGATATAATTCGCTTTTTATTCACATTTAATGGTTGTTTGGTTTTGAAAATAATGTTAACGTCTTCACGTTCTCTCATGTTTCGTCCTGGAATTACAAGAGGCTCGTATTTGTTAACGTAATACAAAAGAACTGTTAAGTCAGACAGATATTTGTTGTGAACCGAAGTAGTTACAATTTCAAGCATTTTCAAGTACTTTAGCCTAAATTTCAGCACTTTTCAAACCTGTATTACTTTATTCATTTAATGTACAGGACATGTCTTCTTTGAAGGAAGTTTGTTTTTATCTGTTTGCTGTTTCAATGTTTTCACTTGAAATTACTAACAGCTCCATAAGAAAATATTACTTTATTCATTTAAGCATTAAATAATATACACCGTGTTAGGTCTTGGTTCAATAGGCTATGTACAATCATTTCATTATGTTTTAATAAACATTGAACCAGTCCGGCCCTCGGCTTGTAGAAAATTTGTTTTTTTGGCCCTCTGTGTATTTGATTGACATCCCTGATCTACATGCACTCTCATTAGACCGGCACCCTGCACACAGGAAGTGTGCACAATGTAAGCAATTAAATACAATTATGCGTTTACTCTTTTAATAAATTCAAACATGGCTATTAGACACACAGTGTGACTAAATAATTTCCTAACTATCGCAGTTTATAATTAACTCATTTTAATATCTGAACAATATTAAGGGGCGGCACCCCAGCGCCACAAATTGACCAGCCACCACTGTGTACTAGTATGTTTAGAGTGTGAAGCGATTGTTTTGGTTTATCGTTTATTGAGTATTGTATGTTTATACGTATTTTCATTGCCGAGCCACACAGATACGCCCATATGTAATAAACACACAGTTAAGCACCCAGGATTAGATCTCCATTATTGTCAGTGGTTTCAGGCCGAGACGCTTATAACGATGTTTGGGCAAATTGGTCAGACTAATGACGGGGAGGGGGAGTGACAGACTAATTCGTAAAATGTGTTGTGTGTAAATTTTGTTTTAGCAGATGCCACGTACCAAGGCTTCACGCCGCTCAGCAGCTGCAAAGGCACGCTTCGCTAAGATGAGAGGTCCAGCAGTCCAGGCAGATGTGAGTGAAGTGCAGCACACTTGTGTGCAGCCACACACAGGATAATAGTCAAGGTGTATGGATGGTTTGGAACAGTAAATATGTGTGGTAATCTGTTGTGGCAGTTAAATATCTAAAATTGTGTGTAGTTTGCAGTGACTTGATGGGACAGTTTGTGCAGGTGTTGTGTAACGTAGTCAGTGTAATACATACAGCATACAGGAATCTCAGGCTTCAGTAGTGTACTGCATGCTAGTAAGATCCAAGCAGTATGCATTATTTTTGCTGGAGTATGGATGGCATTTCATGATTGTGCTATGTAATGTAAACACCATGAAGGACTGTAGAAATTAAATGGCAGTGGTAGTATGTGTCTGTAAAGGCTTTACAGGTTTGTGTAGATGGAACGTACAAAAGGGAGCAAGTTGTCTTTTTAGTGTGATGTGAGGTTCATGCATGTAAAAGCTATAAAATGTGTTTTTTGTGTGTGTGTGATTTTAGGAGTCACCTGTGGTGGATGCTGTGTCGAGTGAGGAGATGGGTCCAGAGGTTGTACTTTAATGAATACATTGCGACTGTTTAAATGATGCGTACATTGAGTTCTTATGTGTAAAAGAATGGAAAAAAGTTTAGGCTAACAAATATTGATGGGGGTTACTGATGCACGGTGTAAATAATGAGGGAACATGTGTTGGGGAATATGCATAAAACTATGTGGGCATAAAACTGCATCCCCACATAGGTTGTGAAAGTTAAGTGTGCTGATGACATTCAGAGGAACAATTTAATATATAGATGTGTATATGTAGAGTTCTTTATGTATGACAAATTTCTGAAATGATAGTCATTGAATATGATGTGTGTGTGTGTGTGTATGTATGTGTGTGTATATATATATATATATATATATATATATATATATATATATATAAATTATATGATGGACACTGAATATGTAGTCAGTGTTGTGTACTTGTAGATGTGTGGGATATATTGTGTAGACACCAGCCTTGGTGTATTCTAGGGTCTGTAGTTTGCATTGTTAGATGTTTAACTTTGTGTGTCTTGTCATCCCTCTCTTGTTTCTCTTCTGTATCTTTCATTAGGTGCTTGCTCCTGAACCGCGTGTTCTTGGGAGCGGTGCATGCCAGAGGGACCCATCTCCAGAGGTTTTGCTTCCTCTTAAAAAAAAAGTACTGACTCCAGAGGTTTTGCTTCCTCTTAAAAAAAAAGTACTGACTCCAGAGGTTTTGCTTCCTCTTAAAAAAAAAGTACTGACTCCAGAGGTTTTGCTTCCTCTTAAAAAAAAAGTACTGACCAATTCTGACCCCATCGTTGGGCAGAATGTGCAAAAGCTGTGCAAAAACCGTGCAAAAACTGTGCAAAAACTGGCCTATACCGTTCCAATGACTTCCAATACCATGCCAATGACTTCCGATACATGCCAATCATTCCCATCGCGATCAATCAATGAATCCTCTGATGCTATTGAAAGTGTCTGTGCTCAGTTTTCCCAGGTGCAGACGTTGACAGGCTCTTTCCATCAAGGACATCCAATGTTTGCCAATAAAGCTAATAAGCAGTGTGTTGCTAATAGTGTCACAGCTATAATGATGTCGAAAGTGAAGAGCGTTTTGAATTGGACCACCGCTGACCTAGATGACGTTCTCATGAAGGGAGATGATCTCTACAGATCCATCCGAGATGCCGGCAGCATTCACGACCCTTCTGGCTACCTGTTTGTTGCTGATTTGCCTACTAAGCATACACTACAGCAAAACACCTTTGAATTAAACTATAGTGATGTCATGTTTGTAGGTCTTTTTGGTGTCCATGACTATGGGGAGATGCAAAATGTGTACATGTCATATGATGAAGCATTAGTAAGAGTGTTTTCACTGTTTGACGCTTGTTTATTCACCGTTAAATTGAATACATGCGCTATCGTTAAACAGGGCTCATGTTATGTGCTAATCGACTCGCACGCACGTAACTCGCATGGTGAGCGGACACAGTGTGGTACAAGTTTAGTAGCGTATCATGTCACTATGGAGTCCCTACTGAACCACGTCAAGGTCCTGGGTTTGTCATTGAATGCCAAAAAAATGCCATTTGAAATCACAGGTGTTACTGCGACTATAAGATGTAGAAACGTCATGCCGGAAATCTTTGAAGGTGAGTATTTATCGGTGATGGACAGTACGGAAGTCTACGAACATGAAACTGCAATGAACACGGATGATACAGCGTGCAGCAGTGTAAAAGCTAGCGGCCATTTGCTATATAGCGATGCAGTAAAACGCAAAAGCGAAAACCTCGTTACAGAGACGAACGTTTCAGCTGATCAATGGGCAAAACGAATGCGCACCAGGGGGAATGTGCTTGACGACGTTGTCTTGGTTACTGAGACACAAACCGACAGCTTTAAATTCAGTCCTTTAACAACGCAGCAACAGAAAAGTTTGTGTTTAAAGCTGAACATTGTTTACATTGAACATAATCACGCAGAGTTGCCTACACCCGTTGTAATGAGCGAGCCTTGCAATACGCAGACAATCACAAGTGATGGTAATTGCTTTTTCAGATCGTTGGCTTTTGCAATTAGTGGAAGTGAAAAAGAGCACAGGAAGATCCGATGTGCTACTGTTAAACACATAGAGAAAAATGAAGCACGTTATGTTAACTATCTCAGAGAAGGTTACTCCTGTGTGTCACAGTATATTTATAAAACAAGAATGAAGTACGTCGGTACCTGGGCCACTGAAGTGGAAATTCAAGCTGCGGCTGACCTGATTGGTGTAAATATTCATACACATTGTCAAACCAGATGGTTGAAATACCCTGCATGTCATCCTTTCACTGGTCAGTGTAATGAAACAACGGGAATTTATCTGAAACACTGTGATAACTCACATTACGAGGTGGTGACCTGTGTCCACACAACTCCAAGCGATTGTACTAAGCTGTGTGGAAACACATACTTTGTTTCAGCAGAAAATCGTCGCAAACGTGACAGACAAAAAATAAAGTATGATACGGCACAGAGAGAGGCAAAAATCCAGAAGACTATTCAAAGGTACCATGACGATGAAGATTTTAGAAACTCTGTGAAAAAACGAGGTGTTGATGAATACAGATGTAATGAGCAGTATAAGCTACACACAAAATTCCGAAGTGTGCATAAATATGGAGTAAATCTGGAACACAGGAACAACATAAAGAAATTGAGTAAAGAGAAATATGGGAAAGACCTACAACACAGACAGAATGTAAAACAATTAAGTGTGGACAAATACAAAACCGATCTGACACACAGACAGAATGTAAAACAATTAAGTGTGGACAAATACAAAACCGATCTGACACACAGACAGAATGTAAAACAATTAAGTGTGGACAAATACAAAACCGATCTGACACACAGACAGAATGTAAAACAATTAAGTGTGGACAAATACAAAACCGATCTGACACACAGACAGAATGTAAAACAATTAAGTGTGGACAAATACAAAACCGATCTGACACACAGACAGAATGTAAAACAATTAAGTGTGGACAAATACAAGACAGATGAGAAACACATGAAGTATGTCAAGTATTTGAGTGTTCATAAGTACAAAACAAACCAAAAACATAAAGAACATGTAAAGCAAGTGAACATAGATAAATACAAAGCAGACACCTCATATGCTCATGCTACTAAAGTAAGAAATACAAAAAGGAGAAACACAGAAAAGACCAAAAGGACAGAAATGCCATACATAATCGAACAATTCAGACACAAAATAGCCATGGGTCCTATATATGTGTGTGCAGTTTGCCATCGCACTCTGTTCAAACACCAAGTAATCAAATGCAGACAACAAGAATATATGAAAAAAGGTCCTAAAGTTGCATTAGTTGCAGAAAGATGTATTACAGACAGTTATTTACATTTATGTAAAGAAAGCTGCAATGCAAACTGCACTGACAAAGCTGGTCCTGCTGGTTGTCTGTGGATTTGCTATACATGCCATAGAAAGATTTGTGATGGGAAAATGCCAGAAGAGAGCGTTGCCAATAATCTTTCACTGGAACCAGTTCCTGCTGAATTGCAGGTGCTAAATTCATTAGAACAGCATTTGATTGCGATGCATATACCATTCATGAGGATTGTGTCATTGCCAAAAGGAGGACAAAATGGGGTCCATGGACCAGTCACTTGCGTTCCATCAAACATGACAGATGTAGTAGATGTTTTACCAAGATCTGAAAATATTGACCAGATGATTCGAGTGAAATTGAAAAGAAAACTGACATACAAAGGGCATTATAAATATGAATTTGTTTCTCCAGACAAAATTCAATCTTCATTGATGTATCTACAAAAGTATAACAAATTCTACAGTAATATCCAGTTTAATAATGATTGGATTAATCCACTGAGTAAAACTGCGGAAGCAGACGATAATGATGCATATGACCAATGTGTTACTGAGGAAAAACATGATTATGGTGATTCTGAAAATGACAACATTGATGAAACTCTTCATGACAGACAACAACATGGTATGTTCATGGATACGTGTTTACAACCAGTTGATGTGGCACAGGAGATTCTGGATCAGCACTTTGATGGAATAATATCTGTTGCACCTGCTGAAGGAAACAACCCAGTGAGGCTGTTAACTGATGAGTCTAATGAGGCCAAATGCTTTCCAGTTCTTTTCCCAAAAGGCACGGGCACTTTTCATGATAACAGGCCTGAACGACTGACATTGTCTAGATATTTAAATACAAGAATCCTTAATGCAGATGGTAGATTTGCAAAGAACTTGGACTATATCTTTTATGGTCAATATTTGTCTGAGTTAAATCAGGTTGTATCAAACGTGTCAATTGCTTTGAGAAAAGGACATTGTGTGCACAAAACTGACATTACTTCAGAAATGTTAGTAAACACAGACTCCCTACAAAGGATTTTGAATCACGATGAAGGCTATAAATTCCTGAAACCCATTAGAGGTACTCCTGTATTTTGGCAAAGTGTTCAGAAAGATCTTTTTGCAATGGTCAGACAACTGGGTATCCCTACGTGGTTTTGCTCCTTTTCCTCTGCTGACTTGCGATGGCCAGAACTGATGGAAACAATCCTGACTCAAGAGGGTAAACATATATCACCAGATGACCTTGACTGGTCAGAGAGATGTGCTCTGCTGAAAAGTAACCCTGTGACAGCTGCCAGAATGTTTGACCACCGATTCCGTTGTTTTCTGAAAGATGTCATCATGTCTGAAGCACAACCAATAGGAGAAATAGTTGATTACTTCTACAGAATTGAGTTCCAACAACGTGGGTCACCTCACAGTCACTGCTTGTTCTGGGTTAAAGACGCTCCTCAGATAGACAAAGATGATGACAATAAAGTTCTAGCATTCATTGATCACTATGTCACATGTGAAATGCCATCAGCTGATGACACAGAAATGAATGAAATTGTGTCAGGTGTACAACAACACAGCAAAAGACACTCAAAAACATGCAAAAAAAAGGGGACTATGTGCAGATTCAACTTCCCCCGTCCTCCATCTAGCAGAACATTTTTGACACGACGCAAGACTGACAACGATAAAAATGTTGATGATGACAAATGTGGAGAACAAAGCATTTCAGCAAATAACAATCAAAGCAGCCCTCGTATGGAGCATGATTTAGCAGATTCCATATTGAAAAATGTACGAACAACTTTATTGAATACTGAGGCCAACTTTGAGTCAGCAGATGACTTATTTGCTTCACTAGGCATAAATCAGGAAACTTTTGAAGCAGCATACCAAACAATTAGCAAAAAAAACAGTGTTGTGTTGAAAAGAAAGCCATGTGATGCTTGGGTGAATCAGTACAACAGATATCTCCTAAACGCATGGAACGCTAATATGGACATACAGTTTGTGATTGATGCATATTCCTGTATTGTATATATCATCTCATACATATCTAAAGCTGAGAGAGAGATGGGGTTGTTATTGTCACATGCTCAGAAAGAAGCTGCACAGCAAGGCAATCTTGATGCTAAACAAGCTTTACGCAAACTTGGCAGTGTTTTCCTTCATAATCGTGAAGTTTCAGCTCAGGAGAGCGTATATCGTCTTTCTAATATGAAGCTGAAAGAGGCCTCCCGCAAAGTACAGTTTGTGCCAACCTGTGATGCAATCAGAATGAGTCTTCCACTCAATGTTATACAGAGGAAAGCAGAATGTCTTGATGAAGACAGTGAGAACATCTGGATGAACAGTATAACTGACAGATATAAGGGGAGACCTAAATCCAAGGATTTTGAAGAAATGTGTTTGGCTACTTTTGCATCAGAGTATAGAGTGTTGTCAAAGTCTGAAACGTCATCTCCAAACACTGTGAAACTAGATGAAGGTCTAGGCTTTGTGAAGAAAAGGTCACGAACTGAGCCTGCTGTAATTCGATATGCTCGTTTCTCACCAACAAAAAATCCTGCAAAATATTATGAAAGCATTTTGCAACTGTTTCTTCCTCATTACTCGAACAGTCAACTGAAGCCACCAACTTTCCAGACATATCAAGAGTTCTATGAAGGTGGGTTTGTGAAATACTCAGACCATGAGCTGGTTTCAGTAAAAGCCATAGTGGACACAAACATGTCAAAGTTTGAAAAAGAGGCTGATTCTATAGACCAAGCTCAAGAAGACCTAGAGGTACATGGTCCAATGGAAGATGCATGGGCACAAATTTGTCCTGAGACAGAACAAGAACGCTTAGAATGTCATGAAAATAAATATAATGACAATACAAATACAAGTGAAAACAGTGATGTTATACCAGATCTCCTCCCGAAACAAACCTTTTCATTAGACAATAATAAACATAGCCTGTCAAAGGATGCAGCAATGGCTTTACTTCGTTCACTGAATGCAAAACAGTCTCAGATATTTTATCAGATTCGTCACTGGTGTTTACAAAAGCTACGTGGAGAACATCCGGACCCTTTCCATGTGTTTATATCAGGCCCTGGAGGTGTTGGAAAATCTGTGCTGATCAAAGCAATTCATTATGAGGCCTGTCGCATCCTGTCTCGTTTATCACAGAATCCTGATGACACACGTGTGTTATTAACAGCACCAACAGGTGTAAGTGCTTATAATATCGATGCTGCCACAATACACACTTCTTTGTCCATTGGCACAGATACTAAGCTGCCTTATCAGCCACTGGGAGATGAGAAAATAAATGCACTGAGAACTAAATTGGGAAAACTTGATATATTAATCATCGATGAAATTTCAATGGTTGATCATAAACTTCTTGCATATATTCATGGCAGACTGAGACAGATCAAGCAGTGTGGAGATTACTCAGCTTTTGGAAAGGTTTCAATCATTGCAGTGGGTGACTTCTATCAGCTCAGTCCAGTGAAAGGTAAACCTTTGTACAGTGAACCTGTGGGTGTGAATCTATGGCAGAATCATTTTGCTTTGGCAGAACTCACTGACATCATGAGACAAAAAGATGCTGCATTTGCAGAGTTATTGAATCGGCTGAGGAAAAGGCAAAAATGTGATCCATTGCTCAATACAGACATTAATAAGCTCAAACAGTGTGAAACAGGTGAAGGAGAATGTACTACAAATCTGCATATTTATGCAACAAATGAGGAAGTTGATGACCACAACAGACGTATGCTGCAGCTAATATGCTCTGAAACTACAGTCATTGAAGCGCAAGATTATGACAGAATTCCAAAAACTGGACGATTTCAAAGAGTAAAGGGCCACCATGGCAATATGTGTAACACGTGTCTTTCACGATCACTTCACATTGGAATCAATGCACGGGTCATGCTTCTTAAAAACATTGATGTTTCAGATGGCCTTGTAAATGGTGCTTTTGGTACAGTTAATGCAATACATTTCAATGCAGGTGAAGATTTCCCTTCAAAAATATATGTGACATTTGACAATGAAAGAGCTGGTACAGCGGTAAAAGCCAAAAATCAATGCTTACAACCTGACCTGCAAAAGGCAACACCAATTGAGCCAGATGAAGAGATAGTGACTAAGAGTGGTGGCATACGGCGCCAGTTCCCCCTGAAATTAGCTTGGGCTTGCACTATCCACAAAGTACAAGGTCTAACTGTGGACAAAGCGGTTGTGTCACTTAAAAAGATATTTGCACCTGGACAAGCATATGTGGCCTTAAGTCGTGTTACATCTCTTCAAGGTCTCATAATACAGGACTTCAAAGAAAGTGCAATATATGCCAAATCAGACATTGAAAGTTTCATGCAAACCATGCCTGCATTTATTCAGCCAGTACAACAAACACAGGTGTCTCCATCATGTAAAATACTTCTGCACAATGTTCAAGGACTGTCATGTCATCTACAAGACCTACAACAAGACAAAAGGTATATGGATGCTGATATCATTTGTATGACAGAAACTTGGGTACAGTCACGGCATAACTCTGATGTACAAATAAGTGGATTCTCTTTCTATAATCAACCAAGATGTCTTGCATATGACACAACTGACACGGTGTTTGCTAAGCTCAAGGACAAACAGCATGGAGGTGTTGGTATCTATTATAAACCACAGACAAACTGTACTATTGTTGATGTACCATGTATGAATCTGGAGTGCATGCAGTTTATTCTTCCTCATCTCAATGCAACAGCTGCAATTGTGTATCGCCCATCTTCATATAATCAGACAGTATTTCTCAACAAGCTGAGCACTTTGATCAGGCAAATGGACAGTTTCGCAGAAGGTAAAATTATTATGGGAGATTTCAATGTAAATCTTTTTGTAACGAACTCAGTGTGTGAAGTGATGCAACGTTATGGCTTTACTCAAATAGTGAAAGAAGCAACAACAGAAAATGGCACCTTAATAGATCATGTGTATGTTAAAGACCTTGACATTGACAAAATATGTGTTTCTGTTATGCCTACATACTTCAGCTGTCATGAATGTGTTGTACTCTATTGGTAGTTTTCACACTCTGGCATTCACACAAGGTTTGTATATACTGTGACATTACTACATCAGTTCATTATCATCGTTAAATCCTCATGGTCTGCATTATTTTCCCCTGCTTACAATTGGCCAATTCCAAAAGATAATCATTAAAGTTCCTAAACATTGCTTTCACGAAATGGAGAATAACACCATTACTTACTTTTTTCATTCAATTACATTTTAATACTACATAAATGTATAACAGCTATGTGAAGGACATGTTTAACATTATCAGTCCATACCAATATATTTATAGACCATTTTCTCAGACATGAACAACCACATTGTCATACTTGTACAACATTGCACAACAATTTCTATACATCGAGCACACAGTGAAAGTCGCGCTCTGTGTGAGTAACAAACTTATTGCAGAGGTTGTGACTTCTCTCCTGGTACGTGTATACACAGGCGACGCCAGACGCAGTTCATAGGGGACTGTCAGGATCAGGGGATCTAACTCGACAAGAGTCGAGAGGTTTGGCTGTCGAACTCCACAGGGGGGTATACAGGCGGCACCATTGGTGGTTACCAGGCAGGGTAACTGAGTGATTGGGAGTTTCACCTTCGGCTGGGAGTCGAGCACCAGGTGGCCGCGCATAACTGTGGGCTGACGAGCACACAGTTCGCAGAAAACCAGTGAGAGTGAAGGTTGCACTCTGTGTGAGTGTGAGTAGTTAACTCTGTTCTAATTATTTTAAATAGTTTTCCCGATTATTATTATCTTATTTACTTTACTTTTTTACATTATTTTATTTAGTTACATTTTTATCTTATTTTAATATTTATTTTATTACATTATTATTATTTTATAATTTCTCATTATTTTATTATGCTTTTTTCCTTTTTATCTTTAATTTATTTTAACATTTTCTTTTTGTCTTATCTTTGCTTTCTTTTAATGTTTTTTCATTTATTCTGTAAAGCACTTTGAGTTGCATGTATGTAGGAAAGATGATATACAAATAAAGATTATTATTATTATTATTATTATTATTATTATTATGTACGTTCAGAAATTATTTGAATGTGCAATGTTCACAATTGAAGCAAGCATTTGAAAGTGTTTTATAATTTGTTACAGTTTCACTCTGTCGTCATTTGAGGGAAAGTGTCTCAATAAAGAAGACCAGCCTGTCATTTGTTGAGGACTTTATGTGTCTGCTTAGCTGCATTCAGGTTGAACAGTTGGAGCAGAACAACAACTAAGTAGATGACTATGCTTGTTGTAATCATAATTATTATCAGTTATTTCTTGTAGGACTACTAGCATGCTGTATATATCCTTCACACAGCTGTTATTGATTGTCAGTTGTTTATCTTTGTAAACCAAAACAAACCCATCATTCATTATTTCATCTTTAATAAAAATATTTGCCAATCATCTACTCGTGTACATTGTGACTTTCACTCAGTTTACATATATAAACAATTTGGCCTGTGACTGCCTGTGTGTGTGTGTGTGTGTGTGTGTGTGTGTGTGTGTGTGTGTGTGTGTGAAATGTTTGGTGTGAATATGTGAAAACATTCAGGAGATACAGCTATATATGTTTACATAGGCATGTGTGTGTGTGTGTGTGTGTGCGTGTGTGTGTGTGTGTGTGTGTGTGTGTGTGTGTGCACATATAATGGGCACTTGGTTGTCACAGTGAACTCACATGTCTGACATGACAGTGTATGTGCTCAATCTATGGTGCATACACATATGTAGGCATATGTCTGTGTGTGAATTAGGTGTTTGTATGAGTCACTGAGGTATGGGTAGATTTGGCTATGGCAGTGTGTAGGTGAAACTTATAGGGAGGCCTGTGTTTTTATGAGTGCATGTGAAATAGAGAGGGGGAGACAGAGACATGGGTTGTTAAGTGTTAGAAGGCTGGGGGAGTGAGGGGGGAGTGGATGAGGGGAGAAGTCTGCTGGTGTGAGAATTGTCCTTCTACATGAAAGCATGTAGGTGTAATTCAGGAATTTCTAGTATAGCGCCACCTAGTGGTGCAATTCCCGACATACTTGAGTATGTCTTAGAGGGTGTGTAGATGAACATAATATGTGAGTTTCATGTGGATTGGCATATGATAAGCTTGTGAAATGTGTACTGAATGCTGATTGGTCGATAGTGGCGGCCATATTGGACATATGATGGTGCAGGTCAAGGACCTGTGTCATAGGTGCATATAGATGATGCATACCAAGTTTGGAGTTATTTGGCCAATCGGTGTGGGCAGGAGAGTTTTTTGGTCGTTATAGCGCCACCTAGGTGTGCATGTCTGCCAAAATGTATGTGCAGGTCTAGAAACCCAATATGTGCATGTATGTGAAATTTGGTGTGAATACGTGAAAGCATACCTGAGATATAGCAGAATATGTGGATTTTTGGCGAAGGAATTTTCGACGCTTGACTTGTGATGCATGTGGCCATGCCCATGTGCAGAAATTTGCAATTTGGCTCCATAACAATTAAAGTTCAGACTCTTCTGAACGCCTGGATACCACATATGTGCATGTATGTGAAAAATCCAGGGACTAGTACGCGCTCAAAAATGTGTGCAAATTTGCATATTATGCAAATTAGCTCGACATGTAAGGGGCGGAGCATATGGCTTCAATGGAACTTTTTTTAGATGAGCTCATGCCTGATCAGATGAAGTTTAAATTTTATCTCTAGGACATACGGTGTAGGAGAAACACCTGTGTAAAGTTTTTCATGCGTTTGTGTGCGCTGTAGCGCCACCTATGGGCGGATCGTGCTGGCGTGTTGCACCTGAGTAGCGGAGAGGAGTACTACAAGTTGGCCAAAGGAGAAGTCTGTAGGTCTTACGGTTTAGGCTGCACAACGCGTTTTAAGGCAGAAAAAAAATTGGCATATGAAAAGCTTGTGAAAGGTGTACTGAAAGCTGATTGGTTGATAGCGGCGGCCATATTGGACATATGATGGTGCAGGTCAAGGACCTGTGTCATAGGTGCATATAGATGATGCGTACCAAGTTTGGAGTTATTTGGCCAATCGGTGTGGGCAGGAGAGTTTTTTGGCCGTTATAGCGCCACCTAGGTGTGCATGTCTTCCAAAATGTATGTGCCAGTCTAGACACCCAATAGGTACATGTGTGTGAAATTTGGAGTGAATACATGAAAGTATGCCTGAGATACAGCAGAATATGTGGATTTTTGGCGAAGGAATTTTCTACGCTTGAATTGTGATGCATGTGGCCACGCCCATGTGCAGAAATGTGCACTTTGGCTCCATAACTATTAAAGTTCAGACTCTTGTGAGCGCCTGGATACCACATATGTGCATGTATGTGAAAAATCCAGGGACTAGTACGCGCTCAAAAATTTGTGCAAATTTGCATATTATGCAAATTAGCTCGACATGTAAGGGGCGGAGCATATGGCTTCAATGGAACTTTATTTAGATGAGCTCATGCCTGATCAGATGCAGTTTACATTTTGTCTCTAGGACATACGGTGTAGGAGAAACACCTGTGTAAACTTTTTCATGCGTTTGTGTGCGCTATAGCGCCACCTATGGTCGTATCGGGCTGGCGTGTTGCGCCTGAGTAGCGGAGAGGAGTACTACAAGTTGGCCAAAGGAGAAGTCTGTAGGTCTTACGGTTTAGGCTGCACGATGCGTTTTAAGGCAGAAAAAAAATAATAATAATAATAATAATAATAATAAAAATCGGAACAATTACAATAGGGTTCCAGCACCACTGGTGCTTGGACCCCTAATAAGAAAGAAAAATCCGAGCAATAACAATAGGTTTCCCACACTATGTGTGTGAACCCTAAAAAGAAGAAAAAGAAAAATCCTAACAATTACAATAGGGTTCCCACACTATGTGTGTGAACCCTAAATATAGCCGCAAGCGGCGATTACGGGGTCCAAGCTGAGGTTTGGCAAGATTTTGCACCCACTGGCACAACATTATGTAAAGCTTTATGAAATGTACATGAAAGTATATGAAGCACGTTCGTGAATGAAGTACCTGCTCAAAAAACAGAATCTAAATGGCAGCTTTTTAAACTTATGGTGGAATACTGCCCAACGTGGGATTCGAACCCCCGTTGTCCACGTGCATTGTGGCTGGGAGCACATTGCTCTACCCATTGAGCTAATGGGTCTGACTGGATTACAGGCTCAACTCTAACTCTTTTGAGGAAAAGAATGACCTTTGATCTGCATGCATGTTCAGCATAGAAAATGAATATATTCACAGTACAACCATTTGTGGATGGATTTGGCACAAACTTGGCAGATATCACCTCAGTGGTCTTCTGAATGTGTCTGTCCATTTTCATAACAATCAGACATTATATAGGGGAGTTTTTGAAATATGCAGTTCATATGTCATGACGGTACCATTGTGATGCATATGAAAAATATTAAATTGCAAGAATCTTAGAATTTGTTCCACCAGTTTTGTATTTCACATGCTGCTGGATATTATAATATGTGATTTGAGGTGATGGAGTGAAAATCCTAGGACTAGTATGAAAAGTGTAAATTATATGTATTGGATTATACACAAAAATCTGTACTTTTTTGCAAAGCACTTGCAATTACAAAGTTGTTAGTGATTTTGCATAGAATCATATGAGATCATGATTGTCCTTCTACATGAAAGCATGTAGGAGTAATTCAGGAATTTCTAGTATAGCGCCACCTAGTGGTGCAAATCCCGTCATACTTTGATATGTATTAGAGGGTGTGTAGATGAACATAATATGTGAGTTTCATGTTGATTGGCATATGATAAGCTTGTGAAAGGTGTACTGAAAGCTGATTGGTCGATAGCGGCGGCCATATTGGACATATGATGGTGCAGGTCAAGGACCTGTGTCATAGGTGCATATAGATGATGCGTACCAAGTTTGGAGTTATTTGGCCAATCGGTGTGGGCAGGAGAGTTTTTTGGCCGTTATAGCGCCACCTAGGTGTGCATGTCTGCCAAAATGTATGTGCCGGTCTAGACACCCAATAGGTACATGTGTGTGAAATTTGGAGTGAATACATGAAAGTATGCCTGAGATACAGCAGAATATGTGGATTTTTGGCGAAGGAATTTTCGACGCTTGACTTCTGATGCATGTGGCCACGCCCATGTGCAGAAATGTGCACTTTGGCTCCATAACTATTAAAGTTCAGACTCTTCTGAACACCTAGATACCACATATGTGCATGTATGTGAAAAATCCAGGGACTAGTACGCGCTCAAAAATGTGTGCGTATTTGCATATTATGCAAATTAGCTCGACATGTAAGGGGCGGAGCATATAGCTTCAATGGAACTTTTTTTAGATGAGCTCATGCCTGATCAGATGCAGTTTGAATTGTATCTCTAGGACATACGGTGTAGGAGAAACACCTGTGTAAACTTTTTCATGCGATTTTGTGCGCTATAGCGCCACCTATGGTCGGATCGGGCTGGCGTGTTGCGCCTGAGTAGCGGAGAGGAGTACTACAAGTTGGCCAAAGGAGAAGTCTGTAGGACTTACGGTTTAGGCTGCACGACGCGTTTTAGCGGAGAAAAAGAATAATAATAATAAATATAGCCGCAAGCGGCAATTACGGGGTCCAAGCGCAGGGTATGGGCACCATCTGGCACGCCTGAGATGCGTAAGCATGTGTGTGTAATCATTGGGTAGGTATGGGTGAAGCAATGTGTATATGAAACCTATAGGTAGGCCATTGCATGTGTGTGCATGTGTAAGAAAGATGTAGGGGTAATTCAGGAAATTCTAGTATAGCGCCACCTAGTGGTGCAATTCCCGTCATACTTGAGTATGTCTTAGAGGGTGTGTAGATGAACATAATATGTGAGTTTCATGTTGATTGGCATATGATAAGCTTGTGAAATGTGAACTGAAAGCTGATTGGTCGATAGCGGCGGCCATATTGGACATATGATGGAGCAGGTCAAGGACCTGTGTCATAGGTGCATATAGATGATGCATACCAAGTTTGGAGTTATTTGGCCAATCGGTGTGGGCAGGAGAGTTTTTTGGCTGTTATAGCGCCACCTAGGTGTGCATGTCTGCCAAAATGTATGTGCCGGTCTAGACACCCAATAGGTACATGTGTGTGAAATGTGGAGTGAATACATGAAGGTATGCCTGAGATACAGCAGAATATGTGGATTTTTGGCGAAGGAATTTTCTACGCTTGACTTGTGATGCATGTGGCCAAGCCCATGTGCAGAAATGTGCACTTTGGCTCCATAACAATTAAAGTTCAGACTCTTGTGAGCGCCTGGATACCACATATGTGCATATATGTGAAAAATCCAGGGACTAGTACGCGCTCAAAAATGTGAGCAAATTTGCATATTATGCAAATTAGCTCGACATGTAAGGGGCGGAGCATATGGCTTCAATGGAACTTTTTTTAGATGAGCTCATGCCTGATCAGATGCAGTTTGAATTTTATCTCTAGGACATATGGTGTAGGAGAAACACCTGTGTAAACTTTTTCATGCGTTTGAGTGCGCTGTAGCGCCACCTATGGGCGGATCGTGCTGACGTGTTGCACCTGAGTAGCGGAGAGGAGTACTACAAGTTGGCCAAAGGAGAAGTCTGTAGGTCTTACGGTTTGGGCTGCACAACGCGTTTTAAGGCAGAAAAAAAATTGGCATATGAAAAGCTTGTGAAAGGTGTACTGAAAGCTGATTGGTCGATAGCGGCGGCCATATTGGACATATGATGGTGCAGGTCAAGGACCTGTGTCATAGGTGCATATAGATGATGCGTACCAAGTTTGGAGTTATTTGGCCAATCGGTGTGGGCAGGAGAGTTTTTTGGCCGTTATAGCGCCACCTAGGTGTGCATGTCTTCCAAAATGTATGTGCCGGTCTAGACACCCAATAGGTACATGTGTGTGAAATTTGGAGTGAATACATGAAAGTATGCCTGAGATACAGCAGAATATGTGGATTTTTGGCGAAGGAATTTTCTACGCTTGACTTGTGATGCATGTGGCCACGCCCATGTGCAGAAATGTGCACTTTGGCTCCATAACAATTAAAGTTCAGACTCTTCTGAACGCATGGATACCACATATGTGCATGTATGTGAAAAATCCAGGGACTAGTACGCGCTCAAAAATGTGTGCAAATTTGCATATTATGCAAATTAGCTCGACATGTAAGGGGCGGAGCATATGGCTTCAATGGAACTTTATTTAGATGAGCTCATGCCTGATCATATGCAGTTTACATTTTGTCTCTAGGACATACGGTGTAGGAGAAACACCTGTGTAAACTTTTTCATGCGTTTGTGTGCGCTATAGCGCCACCTAGGGTCGTATCGGGCTGGCGTGTTGCGCCTGAGTAGCGGAGAGGAGTACTACAAGTTGGCCAAAGGAGAAGTCTGTAGGTCTTACGGTTTAGGCTGCACGATGCGTTTTAAGGCAGAAAAAAAAAAATAATAATAATAATAATAATAATAATAATAAATATAGCCGCAAGCGGCAATTACGGGGTCCAAGCACAGGGTATGGGCACCATCTGGCACGCCTGAGATGCATAAGCATGTGTGTGTAATCACTGGGTAGGTATGGGTGAAGCAATGTGTATATGAAACCTATAGGTAGGCCATTGCATGTGTGTGCATGTGTAAGAAAGATGTAGGGGTAATTCAGGAAATTCTAGTATAGCGCCACCTAGTGGTGCAATTCCCGTCATACTTGAGTATGTCTTAGAGGGTGTGTAGATGAACATAATATGTGAGTTTCATGTTGATTGGCATATGATAAGCTTGTGAAATGTGAACTGAAAGCTGATTGGTCGATAGCGGCGGGCATATTGGACATATGATGGTGCAGGTCAAGGACCTGTGTCATAGGTGCATATAGATGATGCATACCAAGTTTGGAGTTATTTGGCCAATCGGTGTGGGCAGGAGAGTTTTTTGGCTGTTATAGCGCCACCTAGGTGTGCATGTCTGCCAAAATGTATGTGCCGGTCTAGACACCCAATAGGTACATGTGTGTGAAATTTGGAGTGAATACATGAAAGTATGCCTGAGATACAGCAGAATATGTGGATTGTTGGCGAAGGAATTTTCTACGCTTGACTTGTGATGCATGTGGCCAAGCCCATGTGCAGAAATGTGCACTTTGGCTCCATAACAATTAAAGTTCAGACTCTTGTGAGCGCCTGGATACCACATATGTGCATATATGTGAAAAATCCAGGGACTAGTACGCGCTCAAAAATGTGAGCAAATTTGCATATTATGCAAATTAGCTCGACATGTAAGGGGCGGAGCATATGGCTTCAATGGAACTTTTTTTAGATGAGCTCATGCCTGATCAGATGCAGTTTGAATTTTATCTTTAGGACATACGGTGTAGGAGAAACACCTGTGTAAACTTTTTCATGCGTTTGTGTGCGCTGTAGCGCCACCTATGGGCGGATCGTGCTGACGTGTTGCACCTGAGTAGCGGAGAGGAGTACTACAAGTTGGCCAAAGGAGAAGTCTGTAGGTCTTACGGTTTGGGCTGCACAATGCGTTTTAAGGCAGAAAAAAAATTGGCATATGAAAAGCTTGTGAAAGGTGTACTGAAAGCTGATTGGTCGATAGCGGCGGCCATATTGGACATATGATGGTGCAGGTCAAGGACCTGTGTTATAGGTGCATATAGATGATGCGTACCAAGTTTGGAGTTATTTGGCCAATCGGTGTGGGCAGGAGAGTTTTTTGGCCGTTATAGCGCCACCTAGGTGTGCATGTCTGCCAAAATGTATGTGCCGGTCTAGACACCCAATAGGTACATGTGTGTGAAATTTGGAGTGAATACATGAAAGTATGCCTGAGATACAGCAGAATATGTGGATTTTTGGCGAAGGAATTTTCGACGCTTGACTTGTGATGCATGTGGCCACGCCCATGTGCAGAAATGTGCACTTTGGCTCCATAACAATTAAAGTTCAGACTGTTCTGAACGCATGGATACCACATATGTGCATGTATGTGAAAAATCCAGGGACTAGTACGCGCTCAAAAATGTGTGCAAATTTGCATATTATGCAAATTAGCTCGACATGTAAGGGGCGGAGCATATAGCTTCAATGGAACTTTTTTTAGATGAGCTCATGCCTGATCAGATGCAGTTTGAATTTTATCTCTATGACATACGGTGTAGGAGAAACACCTGTGTAAACTTTTTCATGCGTTTTTGTGCGCTATAGCGCCACCTAGGGTCGTATCGGGCTGGCGTGTTGCGCCTGAGTAGCGGAGAGGAGTACTACAAGTTGGCCAAAGGAGAAGTCTGTAGGTCTTACGGTTTAGGCTGCACGATGCGTTTTAAGGCAGAAAAAAAATAATAATAATAATAATAATAATAATAATAATAATAATAATAATAATAATAAAAATCGGAACAATTACAATAGGGTTCCAGCACCGGTGGTGCTTGGACCCCTAATAATAAAAATCGGAACAAAAACAATAGGGTTCCAGCACCGGTGGTGCTTGGACCCCTAAATATAGCCGCAAGCGGCAATTACGGGGTCCAAGCTGAGGTTTGGCAAGATTTTGCACCCACTGGCACAACATTATGTAAAGCTTTATGAAATGTACATGAAAGTATATGAAGCACGTTCGTGAATGAAGTACCTGCTCAAAAAACAGAATCTAAATGGCAGCTTTTTAAACTTATGGTGGAATACTGCCCAACATGGGATTCGAACCCCCGTTGTCCACGTGCATTGTGGCTGGGAGCACATTGCTCTACCCATTGAGCTAATGGGTCTGACTGGATTACAGGCTCAACTCTAACTCTTTTGAGGAAAAGAATGACCTTTGATCTGCATGCATGTTCAGCATAGAAAATGAAAATATTCACAGTACAACCATTTGTGGATGGATTTGGCACAAACTTGGCAGATATCACCTCAGTGGTCTTCTGAATGTGTCTGTCCATTTTCATAACAATCAGACATTATATAGGGGAGTTTTTGAAATATGCAGTTCATATGTCATGACGGTACCATTGTGATGCATATGAAAAATATTAAATTGCAAGAATCTTAGAATTTGTTCCACCAGTTTTGTATTTCACATGCTGCTGGATATTATAATATGTGATTTGAGGTGATGGAGTGAAAATCCTAGGACTAGTATGAAAAGTGTAAATTATATGTATTGGATTATACACAAAAATCTGTACTTTTTTGCAAAGCACTTGCAATTACAAAGTTGTTAGTGATTTTGCATAGAATCATATGAGATCATGATTGTCCTTCTACATGAAAGCATGTAGGAGTAATTCAGGAATTTCGAGTATAGCGCCACCTAGTGGTGCAATTCCCGTCATACTTTGATATGTATTAGAGGGTGTGTAGATGAACATAATATGTGAGTTTCATGTTGATTGGCATATGATAAGCTTGTGAAAGGTGTACTGAAAGCTGATTGGTCGATAGCGGCGGCCATATTGGACATATGATGGTGCAGGTCAAGGACCTGTGTCATAGGTGCATATAGATGATGCGTACCAAGTTTGGAGTTATTTGGCCAATCGGTGTGGGCAGGAGAGTTTTTTGGCCGTTATAGCGCCACCTAGGTGTGCATGTCTGCCAAAATGCATGTGCAGGTCTAGACACCCAATAGGTACATGTGTGTGAAATTTGGAGTGAATACATGAAAGTATGCCTGAGATACAGCAGAATATGTGGATTTTTGGCGAAGGAATTTTCGACGCTTGACTTGTGATGCATGTGGCCACGCCCATGTGCAGAAATGTGCACTTTGGCTCCATAACAATTAAAGTTCAGACTCTTGTGAGCGCCTGGATACCACATATGTGCATGTATGTGAAAAATCCAGGGACTAGTACGCGCTCAAAAATGTGTGGGTATTTGCATATTATGCAAATTAGCTCGACATGTAAGGGGCGGAGCATATAGCTTCAATGGAACTTTTTTTAGATGAGCTCATGCCTGATCAGATGCAGTTTGAATTTTATCTCTAGGACATACGGTGTAGGAGAAACACCTATGTAAACTTTTTCATGCGATTTTGTGCGCTATAGCGCCACCTATGGTCGGATCGGGCTGGCGTGTTGCGCCTGAGTAGCGGAGAGGAGTACTACAAGTTGGCCAAAGGAGAAGTCTGTAGGACTTACGGTTTAGGCTGCACGACGCGTTTTAAGGCAGAAAAAGAAGAATAATAATAATAAATATAGCCGCAAGCGGCAATTACGGGGTCCAAGCGCAGGGTATGGGCACCATCTGGCACGCCTGAGATGCGTAAGCATGTGTGTGTAATCACTGGGTAGGTATGGGTGAAGCAATGTGTATATGAAACCTATAGGTAGGCCATTGCATGTGTGTGCATGTGTAAGAAAGATGTAGGGGTAATTCAGGAAATTCTAGTATAGCGCCACCTAGTGGTGCAATTCCCGTCATACTTGAGTATGTCTTAGAGGGTGTGTAGATGAACATAATATGTGAGTTTCATGTTGATTGGCATATGATAAGCTTGTGAAATGTGAACTGAAAGCTGATTGGTCGATAGCGGCGGCCATATTGGACATATGATGGTGCAGGTCAAGGACCTGTGTCATAGGTGCATATAAATGATGCGTACCAAGTTTGGAGTTATTTGGCCAATCGGTGTGGGCAGGAGAGTTTTTTGGCCGTTATAGCGCCACCTAGGTGTGCATGTCTGCCAAAATGTATGTGCCGGTCTAGACACCCAATAGGTACATGTGTGTGAAATTTGGAGTGAATACATGAAAGTATGCCTGAGATACAGCAGAATATGTGGATTTTTGGCGAAGGAATTTTCTATGCTTGACTTGTGATGCATGTGGCCACGCCCATGTGCAGAAATGTGCACTTTGGCTCCATAACAATTAAAGTTCAGACTCTTGTGAGCGCCTGGATACCACATATGTGCATGTATGTGAAAAATCCAGGGACTAGTACGCGCTCAAAAATGTGTGCAAATTTGCATATTATGCAAATTAGCTCGACATGTAAGGGGCGGAGCTTATGGGTTCAAATGTATTTTTTGTAGAATGGAAGATGACTGATCAGATGCAATTGGAATTTTTTGTTTATGACATACGGTGTAGGCGTGACAATTTTTTGCGCTCTATAGCGCCACCTATGGGCGGATCGGGCTGGCGTGTTGCGCCTGAGTAGCGGAGAGGAGTACTACAAGTTGGCCAAAGGAGAAGTCTGTAGGTGTTACGGTTTGGTCTGCACAACGCGTTTTAGGGCAGAAAAAGAAGAATAATAATAATAATCGGAACAATTACAATAGGGTTCCAGCACCTTCAGTGCTTGGACCCCTAAATATAGCCGCAAGCGGCGATTGGCGGGTTCACACAAAAAAAGGCAAAAAAGCCCAAAGGGTCTTTTAGACCAACAAATTGGCCTCTTGGCCTCAATAGGCAAAAAGAAGCCCAATAGGTCCTTTAGACCCAAAAGTGAATAGAAGCTGTTTGAGTGGAAAAAATGCATAAGTAAACAATGTGACAAAACATTCAATTCAACTGAGGCACTAAAGGCCCAAAAGGATCAAAATAATGTGTATTGGCAAAATGATTCAGATCACAGAACTAAATCACATGCTGAGATCAGCATTGTGTGCGTTTGTGTGGTGTTTCATGTGAGCAATTGTTTTCAGTCAGTTTCGGTGTTTGGCCACTAGATGGAGCCCAAGTACTATCATACTGATATCTCATTAATCTCAGTAATGCAATGACATTTTGGTGAATTAAAAGGTTCATTTCTGGTCAGGCAGTGCACTTTTTGTTATGAGATGTAATTGCAATGTTATAGACCTCATTGATCTGAATCATACAAGCCCCATTACTTGTCTGTATTCTGCATAACAAGATTGCTGCGTGAGTTTTTATGATTTCTCAGGTTTTTGGGTACTGTAGCGCCTCCGACAGGCCAATTTGAACCAAACTTGGCCTACCTCACAAGGACTTCAGTGTATAAAAGCCTTTCAAAGTGGGAGTTGATCACTTACATGGTTTATGAGTTATAGCAATAAAGGTCATTTATGGCATGGCCAGAAGGATATAATGGAAAAATTGACCAATCAGACAAATAAAAATGCAACATTTTTTCCATATTTAGTTAACTACAGTGTCTACAGATTATGCCTATGCCATTTTTGCCATCATTGGATCAAATTCCTAGGAATAGTTCTTAAAGAGCTATTTTCAAACAATTGATGAATGTGACAAAAGTATGCATTTTTTAATAGGACTTGTAATTGCAAAGTTGTCAGGTCTACTGCAAGGTATAAAAAGAAACAAGTTGCATGTTCCTAAGTGAAAATTTGGAGGAGTTATGCATGATTTTCACAAATAGCGCCACCTAGTGGCCAAATGTTTCAACACTGCACAGTATGACACATAGTCCTGGGATATGCACAGTGATGAGGTTTCATGTTGATTGGCCAATGGTAAGTCTGTCAAATGGCCAATTAATTCAAATAAAAATTAATTGGCTCATGGCGGCCATGTTTTTTGAGTGATGAGGTCATCATTGTGTGCCTTGATACCACTTGGGCCCCTGATGACGCCTGTAAAGTTTGGGCTTGATGTGACTAATGGTTTCTGAGAAACAAATTTCCCCATGTTATAGCGCCCCCTATTGGACAATCGTGGCCAGCTTTGACCTGTGACCTCTGAGTCATGTGCCCTAACAACTGATAAATTTTCATAAAGATAGGTCAAAGCATTGCTGAGATATAGCTGCTGAAGTCAATTTGGCCACGCCTCAGAGCTATTGATTGACATGTGACAACCAGACTGTATACCAATGTCACAGTTTTGTTGATGTTCCTTGATAATGAGATTCTTGTGAATATTTTGACACCAAGATTGTGGTGATCAGATGAAAAACCAGGGACTAGTATGAAAAAGTAGGTTTTGCATATTATGCAAATTAGCAAAAATCTAAGTAGGCGGAGCTTAATGGTTCTTGAGGCTTTTTTGTTTGTCTGGAGCCAAGGAATGCACCTGAAGTGGAATTTTGTTTCTACGACCTACGGGGTGTGAGATATGAACCCAAACGCAAAATGCTGCGCTATAGCGCCACCATGAGGCCAATTTGGGTGTCTGTACTTAAGCACGGTCCCGCAAACAGACTACACCAGTCTGCCAAGTTTGGTCTCCCTGGGCCTTACGGTTTAGGCTGCAGTATGCGTTTTATGCGGAGAAAAATAATAATAAATATAGCCGCAAGCGGCAATTACGGGGTCCAAGCTGAGGTTTGGCAAGATTTTGCACCCACTGGCACAACATTATGTAAAGCTTTATGAAATGTACATGAAAGTATATGAAGCACGTTCGTGAATGAAGTACCTGCTCAAAAAACAGAATCTAAATGGCAGCTTTTTAAACTTTTGGTGGAATACTGCCCAACGTGGGATTCGAACCCCCGTTGACCACGTGCATTGTGGCTGGGAGCACATTGCTCTACCCATTGAGCTAATGGGTCTGACTGGATTACAGGCTCAACTCTAACTCTTTTGAGGAAAAGAATGACCTTTGATCTGCATGCATGTTCAGCATAGAAAATGAAAATATTCACAGTACAACCATTTGTGGATGGATTTGGCACAAACTTGGCAGATATCACCTCAGTGGTCTTCTGAATGTGTCTGTCCATTTTCATAACAATCAGACATTATATAGGGGAGTTTTTGAAATATGCAGTTCATATGTCATGACGGTACCATTGTGATGCATATGAAAAATATTAAATTGCAAGAATCTTAGAATTTGTTCCACCAGTTTTGTATTTCACATGCTGCTGGATATTATAATATGTGATTTGAGGTGATGGAGTGAAAATCCTAGGACTAGTATGAAAAGTGTAAATTATATGTATTGGATTATACACAAAAATCTGTACTTTTTTGCAAAGCACTTGCAATTACAAAGTTGTTAGTGATTTTGCATAGAATCATATGAGATCATGATTGTCCTTCTACATGAAAGCATGTAGGAGTAATTCAGGAATTTCTAGTATAGCGCCACCTAGTGGTGCAATTCCCGTCATACTTTGATATGTATTAGAGGGTGTGTAGATGAACATAATATGTGAGTTTCATGTTGATTGGCATATGATAAGCTTGTGAAAGGTGTACTGAAAGCTGATTGGTCGATAGCGGCGGCCATATTGGACATATGATGGTGCAGGTCAAGGACCTGTGTCATAGGTGCATATAGATGATGCGTACCAAGTTTGGAGTTATTTGGCCAATCGGTGTGGGCAGGAGAGTTTTTTGGCCGTTATAGCGCCACCTAGGTGTGCATGTCTGCCAAAATGTATGTGCCGGTCTAGACACCCAATAGGTACATGTGTGTGAAATTTGGTGTGAATCTGTCAAAGTATGCCTGAGATATAGCAGAATATGTGCATTTTTGGCGAAGGATTTTTCAACCTTTGACTTGTGAGGCATGTGGCCACGCCCATGTGCAGAAATGTGCACTTTGGCTCCATAACAATTAAAGTTCAGACTCTTGTGAGCGCCTGGATACCACATATGTGCATGTATGTGAAAAATCCAGGGACTAGTACGCGCTCAAAAATGTGTGTGTATTTGCATATTATGCAAATTAGCTCGACATGTAAGGGGCGGAGCATATAGCTTCAATGGAACTTTTTTTAGATGAGCTCATGCCTGATCAGATGCAGTTTGAATTTTATCTCTAGGACATACGGTGTAGGAGAAACACCTGTGTAAACTTTTTCATGCGATTTTGTGCGCTATAGCGCCACCTATGGTCGGATCGGGCTGGCGTGTTGCGCCTGAGTAGCGGAGAGGAGTACTACAAGTTGGCCAAAGGAGAAGTCTGTAGGACTTACGGTTTAGGCTGCACGACGCGTTTTAGCGGAGAAAAAGAATAATAATAATAATAATAATAATAATAATCAGAACAATTACAATAGGGTTCCAGCACCGCTGGTGCTTGGACCCCTAATAATAAGAAGAAAAAACCCGACAATTACAATAGGTTTCCCACACTACGTGTGTGAACCCTAAAAAACGCTAACAATTACAATAGGGTTCCCACACTATGTGTGTGTGAACCCTAATAATAATAATAATAAGAAAAATTCTAACAATTACAATAGGGTTCCCACACTGTGTGTGTGAACCCTAAAAATCCTAACAATTACAATAGGCCTCCAGCACCTTTGGTGCTCGGAGCCCTAAATATAGCCGCAAGCGGCAATGAGCGGGCTCCTCGCAAGTGGCATAGGTACCGACTTGCATGCCTGCGGCGAAGGCATAGTAGATATGGCTAGGCCAGTGTGTATGTGAAACCTATTGGTAGGCCAGTGCATGTGTGTGCATGTGTAATAGAGAGAGAGAGGGGTTTGGTGTGATAATGTTTGTTTTCATCAGTTAGAGCTGTGTATGTGTGTGAGTGATTGGATATAATGGGCAGTCTTAGTTGTCACAGTGAACTCACATGTCTGACATGACAGTGTATGTGCTCAATTTGTGATGCATACACATAAGTAGGTGTATGTGTGTGTGTGTGTGTGTGAATTAGGTGTTTATATGTGTTACTCTAATGTATGAGTAGGCATGGCTAAGGCAGTGTGTATGTGAAGCTTATAGGGAGGCCTGTTTTTTCTGTGAGTGCATGTGAAATAGAGAGAGGGAGGGGGAGACAGAGACCATGGGTTGTTAAGTGTTAGAAGGTTGGGGGAGTGTGGGGGGGAGTGGATGAGAGGGGCACTCTGCGTGTGTGAGAAGTGAGTGCATGTGAAATAGAGAGAGGGAGGGGGAGACAGAGACATGGGTTGTTAAGTGTTAGAAGGTTGGGGGAGTGTGGGGGGAGTGGATGAGAGGGGCACTCTGCGTCTGCGAGAATGAGAGCGTGCGTGCCTGCAAAAGGCTCTCTACCGCTCCTTGCACTGCTGAGTATGGAAATTGAAAATATTCACTGTAGAGTCATTTGTGGACGGATTTAGCTCAAACTTGGCACATATCACCTCAATGGTCATGTGAATGTGCATGTCAATTTTCATAAACATAGGACATACTATAGCGGAGTTATTAAAATATGAATTTGATGTGTTATGATGGTACCATTGTGATGCATATGAAAAATATAAATTTGTGGAAATCTTAGGATTTTTTGCACAACATTTGCATTGCATAGTCTGCTGAGTATATCAAGGTGTGATTTGAGGTGATGGAGTGAAAATCCTAGGCGTAGTATGGAAAGTGGAAATTATACATATTTGATAATATATGAAAATCCGTACATTTTTGTAAAGCACTTGCAATTACAAAGTTGTTAAGGATTCTACGTAGAATCATATGAGTCCAAGTTTGTTGTTTTATGTCATACTATGTGGGCGTAATTCAGGAGTTTCTAGTATAGCGCCACCTAGTGGTGCAATTGCCATCATACCCCAGTATGTCTTAGAGGGTGTGCACCTGAACATGCCATGTGAGTTTCAGGTCAATTGACATATGTAAAGCTTGTAAAGCTTGTGAAATTGTATACTGACAGCTAATTGGTCGATGGTGGCGGCCATATTGGACATATGATGGTGCAGACCTAGGACCTGTCTCAGAGGTGCATGTAGATGATGCATACCAAGTTTCGTGTTATTTGGCCAATCGGTGTGTGCAGGAGAGTTTTTTGGCAGTTATAGCGCCCCCTAGGTGTGAATGTGTGCCAAAATGTATGGGCAGGTGTAGACGCCCAACAGGTACATGTATATGAAATTTGGTGTGAATATGTAAAAGTATGCATGAGATACAGCAGAAAATGTGCATTTTTGGCTGTGAAATTTTTGCCCCTTGACTTGTGTGGCATGTGGCCACGCCCATGTGCAGAAATGTGCATTTTTTGTTAAAGATTATTAAAGTTCAGACTCTTCTGAACGTTTTGATACCACATATGTGCATGTATGTGAAAAATCCAGGGACTAGTTAGCTCTCAAAAATGTGTGCGATTTTGCATATTATGCAAATTAGCTCGAAAACGAAGTAGGCGGAGCTTATGGGTTCTTGAGGCTTTTTGGTAGGTTTGGAGACAAGGAACATGTATATGAAAAAATTTTTAATTTAGGACATACGTGGTACTGGCAATTTACTTGAATGCGTTTGCGTGCGCTGTAGCGCCACCTATGGGCGGATTTGGCTGGCGTCTTGCGCCTGAGTAGCGGGAGGGACTACTACCTATTGACCAAGTTTCAAGTCTGTAGGCCTTACGGTTTGGGCTGTGCGATCCGTTTTAAGGCAGAAAAAGAATAATAATAATAAATATAGCCGCAAGCGGCGATTGGCGGGTTCACACAAAAAAAGGCAAAAAAGCCCAAAGGGTCTTTTAGACCAACAAGTGATATGAAGCTACTTCAGTCCAAAAAATGGACAGATAATGTAATTTGCAAAAAAATATTCAACTGGGGCAATAAAGGCCCAAAAGATCAAAACAAAATGTATTGGCAAAATGATTCAGATCATAGAAGTTAATCAAATGCTGTGATTAGCTTTGTATGTGTGTGTTTGTGTGTTTTTTCATGTATGCATTAAGGGCTTTGTTGGTTGGCTTGAGCCAATGAATACAGCTCAAGTAGAATTTTGTTTCTAGGCCATACAGTGTGGAAGATATATGCAAAATAATTCAGACCATACAACTAAATCAAATGCTGAGATTAGGTTAAAAGCACTGACCCAGGGGCCTAGTCAAATAAATATACCTTTGGCTGAATTTGACTGAAGTTGTGATCATAGCAGCAGGGGAGCTCTTGTTAATGCCCCACATGTAAACCCCACTCTTTAACCCTTTTCATTTAGCTGACAAAATCTGTCACAGGTGAATCTCAAACAAACCAAAGAGTGATGGCTTACTATACAATAAAATAACACAAATATTCTTATCTTTGCCTGTTCATGATGTTCTCATCCCTACTCTGACATGTTCTCACTGTTGTGCCCTTAGTAGGGAGGCCACTAGGAATGTGTATCTAACAAGACTTTGATGATAAGTACAGCATGCAGTTATTTAGAGGTTGTGTGTGAAATGTGAATTACATGTCTCTGTCCTCTCTTATGTCATTTCAGGATGTATAGAGGGCATGTGTTGAGAGTGTGGATGGAAAAATAAAGCTAAATATCAGATAGTGTGTTGGAAATGGCTAGAGAAATGTATATATGTAGCATATAGGAAGTCCTGTGTGAGGGTGTGTGGAAAAAAGAAGTTAAATATCTGTATATTAGTCACTGGGTAATTGGTAGTAATGGCTAGAATTAGTGTGTATGTGAAACCTATAGGCCAGAGAGGCCTTTGTTTTTGTGAGTGCATGTGAAAGAGAGAGAGGGAGGAGGGAGAGCCCAAGGGTTGTAAAGTGTTAGAAGCATGGGGGAGTGGAGGAGGGGGGCAGCGTGTGTGAGAATGGCAAACGTGCGTGTCTTATTCAACTGAGGCAATAAAGGCCCAAAAGATCAAAATAAAATGTATTGGCAAAATGATTCAGATCATAGAAGTTAATCAAATGCTGTGATTAGCTTTGTATGTGTGTGTTTGTGTGTTTTTTCATGTATGCAGTAAGGGCTTCTTGAGGCTTTTTTGGTTAGCTTGAGCAAAGGAATACAGCTGAAGTAGAATTTTGTTTCTAGGCCATACAGTGTGGAAGATATTAGCAAAATGATTCAGACCATACAACTAAATCAAATGCTGAGATTAGGTTAAAAGCACTGACACACTGACCCAGGGGCCTAGTCAAATAAATATACCTTTGGCTGAATTTGTCAGAAGTTGTGAACATAGCAGCAGGAGAGCTCTTGTTAATGCCCCACATGTAAACCCCACTCTTTAACCCTTTTCATTTAGCTGACAAAATCTGTCACATGTGAATCTCAAACAAACCAAAGAGTGATGGCTTACTATACAATAAAATAACACAAATATTCTTATCTTTGCCTGTTCATGATGTTCTCATCCCTACTCTGACATGTTCTCACTGTTGTGCCCATAGTAGGGAGGCCACTAGGAATGTGTATCTAACAAGACTTTGATGATAAGTAAAGCATGCAGTTATATAGAGGTTGTGTGTGAAATGTGAATTACATATCTCTGTCCTCTCTTATGTAATTTCAGGATGTATAGAGGGCATGAGTTGAGAGTGTGGATGGAAAAGTGAAGCTAAATATCAGTTAGTGTGTTGAAAATGGCTAGAGAAATGTATATATGAAGCATATAGGAAGTCCTGTGTGAGGGTGTGTGGAAAAAAAGAAGCTAAATATCTGTATATTAGTCACTGGGTAATTGGTAGTAATGGCTAGAATTAGTGTGTATGTAAAACCTATAGGCCAGAGAGGCCTTTGTTTTTGTGAGTGCATGTGAAAGAGAGAGAGGGGGAGGGAGAGCCCATGGGTTGTAAAGTGTTAGAAGGATGGGGGAGTGGAGGAGTGGGGCAGCGTGTGCGAGAATGGCACGTGTGTGTGGGCTGAGCAGCTCTCGTCTTCTCCCTGCACAGCTCAGTATGGAAAATGAAAATATTCACTGTAGAGCTGTTTGTGGACGGATTTGGCTCAAACTTGGCACACAGCACCACAATAGTCATGTGAATGCGGATGTCAATTTTCATAACAATCAGACATACTATGGCGTAGTTATTGAACTGTGAATTTGATGTGTTACGATGGTAGCATTGTGATGCATATGAAAAATATTAATTTGTGAAAACCTTAGGATTTTCTTGCTAATCTTAGCATTTCAGAGTCTGCTGAGTATTACAAGGTGTGATTTAAAGGTGATGGAGTTAAAATGCTAGGACTAGTATGAAAATGACAAGTTATATATATTTGATAATAGTGAAAAAGTGGTACATTTTTGCAAAGCACATGTAATTAGAAAGTTGCTAGGAATTCTGCATACAATCATATGAGTGCAAGCATTTCTTGATAAGTGAAAATATGTAGGAGAAATTCAGGATTTTCTAGTATAGCGCCACCTAGTGGTGCAATTCCCTTCTAACATGAGTATGTCTTAGAGGGTGTGTACATGAACATACCATGTCAGTTTCATGTGTATGTACCTATGGTAAGTTTGTCAAATGGCCAATTAATTCAAAGTAAAATTTATTAGCTCATGGCGGCCATGTTTTTTGAGTGATGATGTCATCATTGTGTGCCTTGATACCACTTGGGCCCCTGATGATGCCTGTAAAGTCTTGGCTTGATGTGACTAATGGTTTCTGAGAAACAGTTTTTCCCATGTTATAGCGCCCCCTATTGGACAATCTGGGCCAGCTTTGACCTTTGACCTCTGAGTCATGTGCCCTAACAACTGATAAATTTCCATGAAGATTGGTCAAAGCATTGCTGAGATATAGCTGCTGAAGTCAATTTGGCCACGCCTCAGAGCTATTGATTGACATGTGACAACCAGACTGTATACCAATGTCACAGTTTTGTTGATATTCCTTGATAATGAGATTCTTGTGAATATTTTGACACCAAGATTGTGGTGATCAGATGAAAAACCAGGGACTAGTATAAAAAAGTAGGTTTTGCACATTATGCAAATTAGCAAAAAATCTAAGTAGGCGGAGCTTAATGGTTCTTGAGGCTTTTTTGTTTGTCTGGAGCCAAGGAATGCACCTGAAGTGGAATTTTGTGTCTAGGACCTACGGGGTGGGAGATATGGACCAAAACGCAAAATGCTGCGCTATAGCGCCACCATCAGGCCAATGTGGGTGTCTGTACTTTAGCACGGTCCCGCAAACAGACTACACCATTCTGCCAAGATTGGTCTTCCTGGGCCTTACGGTCTAGGCTGCAGTATGCGTTTTATGCGGAGAAAAATAATAATAAATATAGCCGCAAGCGGCGATTGGCGGGTTCACACAAAAAAAGGCAAAAAAGCCCAAAGGGTCTTTTAGACCAACAAATTGGCCTCTTGGCCTCAATAGGCAAAAAGAAGCCCAATAGGTCCTTTAGACCCAAAAGTGAATAGAAGCTGTTTGAGTGGAAAAAATGCATAAGTAAATCAATGTGACAAAACATTCAATTCAACTGAGGCACTAAAGGCCCAAAAGGATCAAAATAATGTGTATTGGCAAAATGATTCAGATCACAGAACTAAATCACATGCTGAGATCAGCTTTGTGTGCGTTTGTGTGGTGTTTCATGTGAGCAATTGTTTTCAGTCAGTTTCGGTG